>NC_052509.1:8507931-8562567 GCF_014356525.2 Nilaparvata lugens
AATCCGCAGCCCTATTCCACTTCCGAGAGGGTGGGTGGGTATCCATTTCAACCCCTCCCCACACTCCAAACCCACCCCACAGTAGACGACGTCCAAGCTAAGGGTTGTAACAAATGGACCAAGCGTCGGGATTTCGGGGTAAACACACTGTCAACCTAAGTGCTTCAATCAATTCATTATCAACCCCTGTGGCAGGGCTCTCTTCCCCTAACTTACTCACTTCTTACTTACTCTCTTACTCTCTCTCTCTCTCACTCATCAACATCTCTCAACCTCACCAATCACTCTCTCTCTCTCTGTCATTTTCTCTCTCTCTCTATCACCCTCTCTCTAACTCATCTTCCTCTTCCATCACTCTCTCTCTGTCCTATTAACTTCTCTCTATCTCTGTCTCTCTGTCATTGTCAATCTCTCTCGCTCTCTCTCTGTCTCTGTCTCTCTCTCTCACTCATCATCCTCTCTCAACCTCACCAATCGCTCTCTCTCTCAGTCATGCTCTCGCTCTCTCTAACACCCTATCTCTAACTCATCTTCCTCTTCTATCACTCTCTCTCTGTCCTATTAACCTCTCGCAAATTTATTTTTTCTATCATTGTACAGTTCAATAATTATTTTCTTAGTTTATGCTATGTAAATTCATCTAGAACTTTGCTGTATTGTGAGCTATTGTATGAGTGTATAAGCCATATAAGCTTATTGTAATCTACATAAATAAAGTACTCAATCAATCAATCAATCAATCAATCTCTCAGTCTCCCTCTCTATCACCGTCTCTCTCTCTCTCACAAATTATTCTCACCCATCATTCTCTCTCTCTCGGTCTCTCTTGCTTTCTCTCTCACTCCATCTCTCTCTTACTCATCATCCTCCCTTAACCTCACCAATCACTCTCTCTCACTCTACCTTTCTCTCTCTTTCTCCCGTTCTCTCTCTCACTCATCATCCTTCTTCAATCTCACCAATCTCTCTCTCAGTCATTCTCACACTCTCTCCCTTTATCACCCCCTCTCACCACCCTTTTCTCTCTCTGCGACGTCAGATTAGCTGAAAAAGTGCCTGTTGAATTGGTTTTGCCAGACTATTTTATTTAATGGACATTGTGACTACTCACTAACGCCTCCCTATGACGTCACCATAATGATGTTTTTACAACAACATCAGCAAACAACAACAGCAACATGATTGAACACTGGCATCGAATGAGTTGGAGTTGCTAGCTCGACCAACTACATGATTTGGCATTAATCTGCGACGTTATTAGCGCATGACTGAGCGTTACTTTATGTCTCGCTTTGGGTAATTATTGTTACATGATCAACCAGGGTTGGATGATTATACCAAGAAGCAAGTGATATCAATACCTACTATTACTTAGTAATAGTAGGTATTGGTGATATAGGTACAGGATCAGTTGAGAAACATGAATAAAAATGTGAAAAAAAGATAAAAATATAAAAATAATAAACATGAATTACTAGGATCATTTGCAAGAAAGATTTTTAAAAACGTAGAATACCGTACCTAATGCAGAAATGAGGATATTGATTAAAAAATTGGATGATATAACCTATAAAAGAATGAGAGTGATCAATCCATATGAAGCAAAATCACATGAAAACAAGTACTATTATGTTTCAAAACTGTGCAGTTGAATAATTCATAGATGATAAAGATTTTGAATATGGGATTCAATCATTGTCAGAATTCTTGAGTCAAAAATATGCTACAGCACAAAATTCTATAAGCTACAGTTATTTTTTGTAATTTTCTGTCTTAATTCGCACAAATCAAATATTTTTGAAAGTTGTGATAGTACAGTATCTTTTTGATTGTTTAATTGTAGATACAAAAATAATGTTATGAATTTCATGAGTTTAGTAAAGGTTGAAACTTGGTTTTGAACAAATTTTTTGAAAGGTTACCTGGAATGGAATTATCATCATTTTGTTCGTCTCCTTTTTCTATGAATGTAGAACCTACATATTGTTACATGAGTATGAAGAATATGATATAATTATCATCAACATTTTGGTTGGGGCTACTCCCAATAATCCTATACTATTAAACGAGCAACTTCTGTTCATATGTTTGGATGTTTGGATGTTTATATGTTTGTATTTACCGGATCTCGAAAACGGCTCTAACGATTCTCACGAAATTCAGAACATAGTAGGTTTATAATATATAAAGATTCGATTGCACTAGGTCTCATCTCTGGGAAAACTCGCTGAAGGACATTAAAAGGATACTTATTATTCATCCTTCGAAAAACAGATGATAATAA
This sequence comes from Nilaparvata lugens, assembly GCF_014356525.2. Taxonomy (NCBI): domain Eukaryota; kingdom Metazoa; phylum Arthropoda; class Insecta; order Hemiptera; family Delphacidae; genus Nilaparvata; species Nilaparvata lugens. The sequence goes on from NC_052509.1 coordinate 8,510,216, forward strand.
TTATTTCGTCATCTGTTGGTGATGGAAGTGAGTGAGTTCATGTGTGTGAGACTGTGTCAAAATGATGACTCAGCTGTTGAACTTTTGTAATCATTCAGTCAGGTACTTAGTGCCGGTTGCAAAAAAGCCGGGTTATTTTCAATCCTGATTAATTCCAATCGATCCATCTTTTTTAAATGGTCTTCTCTGATTTCGTTCACGTGAAGTTAATCAGGGTTGAAATTTAACCGGCTTTTGTGCAACTGGGCCTTCGTGAGGGGAATTTTCGCATTCCTCTGGGAATTGACCTCAATTTACTGTGATTAGATAGAACATTTCTGTATCAATGTTATTATGATTTCTTCTTTCGTAATGAAGTTAATCAGGGTTAAAATTTAACTGGCTTTTGTGAACTGGGCCTTCGTGAGGGAAATTTTTGCATTCCTCTGGGAATTGACCTCAATTCACTGTGATTAGATAGAACATTTCTGTATCAATGTTATTATGATTTCTTCTTTCGTAATAAATTTTTAATGCTTTTGTACTCCAGAGCGAAGCTCGGTCCCCGATATTGAAGGAATAAAATAGAAAATCCGAGTACAATTATTTAAAGTTCGTTTACTCACAACATTAATGTGATATATTTGAATGAGTATTTTATTATGCATTATATACGTTACATAGTCTGCTCGGGATTACATGAGAATTGTGAAGTGTATGTGATGAAGAACTGATTCATAACATAATTATAATAAAATAGTATAAAAACTAAATTACTCAATTGAATTGAGCTATAATTTTTTGGTTGGTGTACTTCAGAAACTCCAGCAAAAAACTAGTCTCAAAACAAATGATATCATTTGAAAAAACCAGCATGAAAATTTCGTGTCTAGTAGCTCAAGTTTTCACAAGTTTCAAGGAAAGCAGACTACTTTAAATGCAATCATTTTCTCCTTGATTAGTAGATTACAAGTCGGTGATTATCCTGTTAGTCCTTTGTAAAAAGGGGTTTCTTGTTCTCATGTATCCAAAACCTTACCTTTATCTTGTAAACTGTAACGTTGGCTACCTATTTTCATGTTGAATAACCATTATTATGCTATTTTTATGTCATCTCATGCGATTTGTTACCGTGATATCTTAATGTTCTCTAAAACTTGTTATCGCTCACATCTTTAACAAGAGTATTTTATGAACAAGCAATCTTATTATCACGCGAGAATGGGTATTATGTTTTCAAGGGAAACTGTTCATTGTATTTTCTTAAAAACTGGAGAAACAGTGATAATAAATAACTAGAGATCCAATCTTATCATTAATATAGAAGGAGAAAATTATGCTACCTCAACGGATCTCTAGTAGTTTTTTCTGTATGGTTCCAACTACTGTATTAAGTATAATAATGTTACTTGAAGTGTAAATCTTATTATATTAAGCGAGCAATTTCTGTATTTTTATATTTATGTATATCTGGTTATTTATGTTCAACGGATCTCGAAAAAGGCTCGAACGATTTTCACGGAATTTAGAACATAGAAGGTTTATGATATGAAAATTCGATTGCACTAGGTCTCATCCTTGGGAGAACTCGCTGAACGATATTAAAAGGATAATTCATCCTTGGCTGAAACAGCTGTGGATAGTAAAAAAGTGAGTGAGCGAGTGAGTATGTGAAAAATCAAAATATCGCATCCCCGAAATTCATAAGATGACATATAGCCAGCTGTGAAATATAAACACGATCATTTCAGAGAATTGTGTTCTGTTTATCAATAAATAAAAATAACGAGCGAAGCTCGGTGCCCCGATATTAGTTATATCATTGAGTGATGATAGTAGCTTAAAACCTAGATTTTGATTTGGACTGTAGTATGAATTTGAAAAGGGACAGTTTTGGGCATAAGCATAAGTGTTGTGCCTCCTCATATATAACTGTAATAATTGTACATTACTTGATTAATAAATAAGTAATGATTGAATATTTTATTCGAAATATTATTCTCATCACTGGGGAAAAATGACCCAGATTGATTAATGGATTGCCTTTATTAAGGACAGAGTTGGGACACTACGTCCTCTCTTCTACACAATCCCAATCTATAATAAAATAAAGGAAAGAAATAAAATATACACTTACGGGATAAGAAATTCATGAATAACGCATCATCACGTCTCAACTACTGGACTGATTAACTTGTAATTTTGCTTATAGCTTCTTATTTTACCGAAGATGGTTGTAGACCTATTTTAAATTCTTCAAGATTTCAATAGGTAAAGTCTCAAGTTTGTCAAGTTTCAATTAATGTGTGAATATCTCCTATTTAAGTGATAACAATGTAAAAGTTTTCTTTTATGTTTGGTTTTGAAGCATCCAAATTTGAAAATCTAATTTGTGAAAATAATTAAGAACTGAAAATTTTTTGAAGTGAAAAACTACAAGACTCAACCTATTTCGGACTATATGTAACCTTATTTTCTAAATTTGGGAGAGGAATAGCACAAGGTTACCTTATTTTTTCTCTCCCTATCATTTTGATGATGTACTTGATGTATGAATCAATTAAGAATAAAGAACAACACTTCAATTGGAGCTTAGAGGAGCACGGGTTATCTGCTAGTAGATAATATAATATTAAAATAGGTACAATCACATTATAGATGCATAGAAAATATCACAGTACTCAGAGTCTCTTATATTGATTATCCAAATTAACAACTGTAGTCTAATACTGATGGAAATACAATTGGAAGTTGCATCTGTTCAAATGCTAATTAATGAATAATAATAATTATTATTATTAGAATTCCCATTTAGCTGTTAACCCTGTTGTCAATATTTGCAGTAGCAGAAGTCTTCGGAGTGATTTTCAGCATTTAATTATTGGGATTTTCGTTTAATAATACCTGTAACACTATTTGTTTGCGCTGTACAATAAGACACGCCCAACGGCATTCAACCACGTGTATTACAATGCAATTAATAAATCATCCTTCGAGCATGTTAGATTATCAAGATTCAACCACGCCTTACCTCCATTAATTGAAGGTTAAACTGATTAAAGCAATTATTTAATCAAGTTATCAGAGGGGTGGCTCATATCAGTACCATCCCTGCTTCAATTACTTGTAATTACATTTAACAGTATTTGTGTTCGCCCTTGTGACAACATTGTGTTTGAGTAATAATATAATAGAAGTAATTTCATGGATTTTATTGGTGGGGGAGCATTTTTCTACTTAACGTTACTTTACTTTACGGTAACTTACAATTTTGAACATTGGGAGAGCATTCGATGTAAAAAATACTGTAATTTACTGTACTTGACTTAACGTTACTGTATGCAATATTGTAATGAAAGTATTTTTCACAAGATAGCATAGAGCATAGAGAAACAATAGCTTAAGTAGATATCCCATAGTATAGGGCGTTTATGTCGCAACTTTTACTGTTATCTCAAGTCGATTACTATCGATTATTGTGCATTTTTTTGTTTTGTTGGGGTGAGAGTGTATGAACGGAACAATATGAGAGACTACCAGTGTCACACAGCTTTTTGGGAAAGAAATACATGGACTATCGGCTTGAGATAACAGTAAAAGTTGCGACATAAACGCCCTATACCATGAGATATCTACTTAAAGCTATTGTTTCTCTATGATAGTAGTCTTATGTGGAAATAACTTGAATTGAACTGATTTTATCATAGTAAGGTCCACGTTAAAATCGCAGTGAGGAAGGTAGGAGAAAAACGTTGCTGATCCTCTGTCTTGTCAATGCCTTCTATATAACTTATGGTAGCTGATACAGGTTCATTGATGTATTATTAACTGTTCATTCTCGTCGTTTAAAATAATCAATTATAATTTATTAAGCAAGAAATTAGATTTTTCAATAATTTCATAATGAGTTTTCATAATTAAGATGAATATTTTGTTTTATTAATTAACTATTCTACATTGTTAAAATACGATCTGGCGACAGAGTAAAGCGAGAAAGAGACAGCACTATCCGCTCTGATAGACAAGGATAGCAATATCATTGCTAATCAAACACTGCCATTATAACGTGGACCTCACTATAGTAATAAATGGTGATAGTATGGAGTTAATCTAACTACATTTCCAACTCGCCGTATTTAAAAAAGTACATCCGTCGAGTTCAAAGCCAAATTTCAAATAGTTTAAACACTCATAAAAAGTCTAAAACCGTCAAACAAAGAAACAAATTATATGAATCCTATTGGAAATTTCTTCCTCTTTCCAACCATATCCTCACAATTCGACTGATAGTTTCCTAGTTATTGACGTTTTTAAGAATATCAAAAAATCTCTCTGGTTCAAAAAATAAGGTCGATATAAGAAAATTTCACTGGACATTTTTTGTTGCAGATTTCACGTAGAATCTATAGTTTTTGGCTGTTGAACCTTTTGTGGGACACTTTATATATAAGATGTCATAATGCTATGATATTAATATGCTATCTTCTTTGATAACAAGAACTTATTGAAAGAATAAGACGTTGATGTGGTCAATACCACTATATTTGTTCACAAAATTAATTCACATTACAGAACCAGGTTTTATGGTAACACCTACCACATCTTCAGCTGAACTAATGTTGTTTGTTATTGTTGGAGGATTTCCTTGCTTCACATTAGTTCAGCTGAAGATGTGGTAGGAGTTACCATGAAGCCTGGTTCTGTAATATGAATTAATTTGTGAAATATAGTGTATTGACAACATCAACGTCTTAAGGTAGACGCACACAGATCGTCATCGGACGGACAGCACACATCGGACGGATCGGATTATTAGATTTGATGCATTGTTTTCTCTTAGAGTGCGCATACCTATCCGCATCCGTATAGGTATGCGCACTCCAATTGAAAACAATGCATCATCCGATCCGTCCGATGCGTGCCGTCCGTCCGATGACGATCTGTGTGCGCCTACCTCAAAGCAGCGTTTACACTAAAGCTATTAACAAAATGTTAATAACTTAATCCTATTAGATTGAACATAACTTATCATACACATGATGAATATATGTGTTTGTCAAGTTCTGTTCAATGTAATAGAATCTATAAAGATACCAACATTATCTTTATATATGAAGATAATCATATATATATGAATATATACATTTATATATGAAAGTTATCAACATTGGTGTGAACCCAGCTTTATTATTTCAATTATGGAGGAATACCACAACATTTCATACCATACACACAGATTATAAGGACTTATTGGACTGATAATGATATAAACACTGTTTGACCAGCTTTAAACAAGTATTAGTTAAGAAACTTCTCAATTAGATTAAATAAGAGTCAAAATAATGGAGGAGTCCTTTACCCTCTACTATAATCTCAATTTCCAGCTCTATAATTATTATTACTCCACTACCCTAAGCAGTGAGCGAACCAAAATTAATTAATGGTGCTGATAATATCTGAGTTGTCAATATTGTGAGACTATCATTTTATTACTAAGGGGTGGGCTTTAATCCAATTTGTCCGCTAGTGGGCGGGGGATGGAAGATTTTTGAAGGGGTGCTCATGTTGCATCAACCCTCAGTATTCTGAGTTGATTGGTTGATTATATTTTAATGGTTGTTTGCACTTGCTGTTTAGAGTTGATAAATCTGTGTATCAAGTCATATTTGTCAGTGATTATTCATTTTTTGAATTGTTCAGTGGGCATAATTATTGGTTTTGGTAATACTGTTACAAGTAGAAGAGCTCCATCATAGATTATTACCTTATCTTTTTCTCATTAGGGCTACTTTTTGATGTGAATAAAAATATAAATCTCAGAATTATTTTTAAATGATTTCGTCACAAGATGTTTCGACAACTAATGTCATTTTCAAGACACAAATGGCATTAGTAGTCGAAACATTTCGTGACGAAATAAATTAAAAGGGTACTTAGATTTATATTTTTATTTATATTATTACCTTAGTTCATGACAATTACCTCAGATTGTTTGGTTACACTATGCTTATACTCATAAACTACTTTTTTAATAGTGTAAATATTGAATTGCTGTATCCATCCATATTGAATAAAATATTTTAAGTTGACCCAACTGTTTATTGTTCATTCTTCATTTTAGATTTATTGGAATATTGTAACGATATAAATACTCGTCTGGCTCCGTTTGTTAGACCATTTTCAATCTAGCTCTGTTAAAATTAATCTAGGGTACAGATTTATTTATTTACTTATTCATATACAAATACAATCCAGGTAAAAACAACAGGCGTTTGCCCAAAACTGCTCTAAACCCTAATTTTGAATACACAGTCTAGAGGTTATGTTGAAATGATACCTTAATTCACACACTATTTTGAGTCCAAAAAAATGTATCTACTACAATTTTTAGATCAGCATAATTTAAATAGCTTTGATCAAGTGATATGATTGGTTGATGAATGACCTTTTTGAAGGTTGTAGTCTGGACTGCCTTTTGTCTATAATCAAATGCCTTTGGCCTAGACAAGCTACTCCAATAACAATTAGCGGTTGATACATACAACGTTGATCTATAAAAATGACGAGATACCGTTTATTCGATTTGTTACTTTTGGATATTCACCTTTTCTCAGCATCATGTCTTGTGAGTAAACCGTCATTTTGTGACTTTTGAATGTGCTGCTAATAGTGGGAGTGACTAGTCTCGGCCAATGGCAGACGTTCACTTTGATATGTTACTCCCATCTTTCTACCAATCATATGGCCGCGTTTACACCAAAGTTATTAAACAAATTTTAATAACTTGATCCTTATAGATTCTATCGAATTGCACGGGACTCGACAAACACATATGATTATCATGTGAATGAAAAGTTATGTTCAATAAAATAGAATCTATTAGGATTGAGTTATTAACATTTTGTTTATAACTTTGGTGTAAACGCAACTTAACGCTTGCTTATTACTAATCATTCTACTGATTTATTCAGTTTATCAGATTATTCAATAAACAAGGCATCTTTCTCGTTCTCTTAGAAGTGTGTGGATGTAATAATTTAAAGTAATTTTATTGAACTCAATACCTACATTATTTATAGCATACTGAAGACTTTTCCATTGAATTGCTCATGGCAAGGTTTACCGTATAGTTATGATTATAAAATGTAAGATGCTAATTTTGCTCGAAATGATATGAGAAAATGTTAGTTAGTTTTACGTTCATCCACTTCTAATCCAATTTGATTGTTGTCTTCTTCTATTACCACTATGTCAGACCTACTCTTCCATTATGTTAAAATACCGTAATATTATTTTGAGACATTATTAATAATTATGACTTTATGTTCTCCCATTATATTCCATTACATCCTGTTTTATTCCACGTTCTCTTCTATTACATTTCATCATCTCACGTTAAACCGTCGGTCCCGGCTGCCTGAAAAGCAGTCGTTAGGTCATGTCAGAGGCCCTGAAATTGATCAGTTGTGACCTGAAAACTCTGACACCAGACCTGAGCCATCCAGGTTACTCTATATTATATTATTATCATCTTACAACGAGAAATTTTACATTGTACTCTGTTACATTCCGCACTCTCTGGTGACGAAACCACATCATTTGAAAACACTGATTAACTATTCAGTTTTGTTTTATTTATTGGAAGAAACAAATGGTTATTCTATGCCATTATTACAGAATTGAGAGTTGGTCTAGCTTTTGTCAAGTGATCATACAATGGAAGGGAAGGTAGAAGAATGAAGAGAGAAGATGGAGAAAAGATGGATAAGGGAATGAGGAGGAAGGAAGTGGAAGGACGGAGAAAGAGGGAGAAAAGAGTGAAGTGAGAAAAGGGTGGACGTAGTTTTTTTAATTTTCCAGACTAGCGGTGCGCGTAAACCAAAAACCAGCGCGACACGAGTAGATGACGAAGTTAGGACTCACAACCTTACACTTGCCCGACAATCTTTTGTGAAAGGTTATCCATGTTGCTCAGCAATTCTAACACATCTCTCCCTCTCTCTCTCTCCTCTCAAACACCAACTTGAACACACCAATTTCCAATTTTATATCAATCTTTTTCACACACATTGCAATCCCAACCCCCACAGCTCACACTCTACTTTCAATCAATTCCCCTTTCTCAGTGAACGCGTAGTCTGTCTAATGTGAGTGTTCAGGGTTCACCTTTGACTGTCATAATTGGTCAGACGTGAAGCATTGATGTTATTCCTCAAGTATACTGACAGCTTGAAGTACATGACATGACAATACCTTCCTCCAAGCTAATCCTTCAATATAATAACTCCATTCATATATGACATATGCCACATATATGTATTAACTTCTACAACCCTTTGTGTAATACATTTTTTAAAGCAAATCTGAGCTTGTCCCAGTATTAATTTCTTTCACTGCCCCAGAACAAAGCCGTGGATATCTCCAACACTCAGTATACCTTCTCATACCCTAATATGTGCTTGTCCCTGGACTCGTCTCTTCCATTTCTCCAAAACAAAAACAATACCTTGTATACACATGCACAAACATGTATAGCTTGTACATACATATACATAAGCAATACCTTCCCTACTCTAACTACAATCAGAGGTTTGTCCCGCATTGACTCTTCCCGTTATTTTCTCTGAACAGAAAGGATTTCCCTTTCACTCCTGTTCGCCATTCAAATAAAGAAGCGAAATTGATAAAGTTTTCATTGTAAAGGACTACTGGTGTTCACTTTCATTGAGAACAATGGTTAGTTGGTCGTGTTCGTATTTCAGATACAGTATGAAGCAATCAAGAACAGTGTTTATTGACTCCTCATAAGTTCATAAAATAGAATGATCTTGTTTCTATGTTTCCATTTATTCGTACATGTTCTAGAGAAGAATACATTATTTTGATCACCCCCAATAGATATCATTATGTGTGGAGTATCATGATTAGGACTAAGTTCATAATTAGCAACTGCTTTTGTAAGAATATTATAATGTATATATTTTGTACACGAACTTCTCTGGTTGTATTGGAAATCAGAGAAATTATTATTATCATATATTTTGTGGGGTTGTATAAGTTTGTTGTGTATAAGTTTGTGGGGTTGTGTGGGCAACAATCACTCTTGACTGGTTTCATCAATCGAATCTAAATTTTCAAGACATATTCTTTCAACAGGTCGAGACAGTATGATAACATTATACAGATCAAGTTAGTTGATCAACGAAATTGACTCACTTCTTTGACCTTTGTGAGGATGAAACATGAAAGAAAATATAATCCAGCTGACTGCTGATTGGGAATTGGGTGTTATCACACGGTATGTCCTATTTGCGCCGACACTTGATTTCAGCTGTCTTGAATTTCGATTCAGTCTCATCTACCCATACAGAGTGAACTATGAATATTTCTATTGGTTTACAAATTCACAAGTTGCGATTTTCTAATCCAGTAGAATTGCTCATAGACGAGTTCTCCAGCCCATTGAATCAATATTTTAATCTTGATTAAATTATGGTATTCCACGTGCAATCCAGGAGTAAGACTCAGAAATATAATGGAGGTATATTCGTACAACGCAGTAACTAATGCCACCTACTTGCAGAATTGAGAAGTACACGAGTAGGCGTTCCAATCCACCAATCAGAAGAGAGTATGGGGAGCTGGGAGGCGTGGCTTGCTGGCATTAGTCCGTTATTCTTACGTCATGATTTTGACACTCTCTAACTCTCCACTCACAAAATTATTTCTTTTATATGTGAATATCTCCTATTTTAGTGATAATAATGTCAAATTTTCCTTGTTTGTTTGGTTTTGAAGCATCTAAATTTTAAAAATCAACTTTGTGAAATAAAATCACACTTATATGGTCAAATTCTATACAGTTTTATTTGGTACAGAACAAAATATCAAATGGTACCAAATTCTAGACAGTTTTATTTGGTACAGGACAAAATATCAAATGGTACTAAATTCTACAACATTGACAGTGACTCAGTCGAATCTACTTTGTGAAAATAATTAAGAACAGAAAATTTTGTGAAGTGAACAACTACAAGATTTAACCTATTTCGGACTATGTGTAACCTTATCTAAATTTGGGAGAGGAATAGCTCAAGGTTACCTTATTTTTTCTCCCCCTATCATTTTTGAAGATGTACTTGTATGAATCAATCTTCTACACACACTCTTTCTCACTTTCTCGCTCTCTCCAAGTAGAGTGTTGATTGGAAAGATAGACCATTATTGAGTATTATTCCCTAAGAATTGAACCATTACCCATATACAGAGTAGCCTATAAAGTTATATTGATTCACATAAAATGATATACTTGTAATTATTATTACGAGTTATGGATTTCAAAATCAATACAATAGGAATGAGAAAGTTCTATGGGAACTCACTCACTATAGTGAGGTTCACGTTATAATGGCAGTGTTTGATTAGCAATGGTATTGCTATCCTTGTCTATCATTCAACAAAACGGATAACACTATCCCTTTCTTTCGCTTTGCTCAGTTGCCAGATCGTTTTCAAACAAAATATTTCATCTTAATCATGAAAATTCATTATGAAATTATTGAAAGATATAATTTCTTGCCTAATAAAATATGATTGATTATTTTAAACAAGAATGAACCGTTAATATTACATCAATAAACCTGTAACAGCTACCGTCTAAAGAAGGCATTGACAAGACAGAGGATCGGCAACGTTTTTCTCCTATCTTTCTCCACTGCTATTATAACGTAGACCTCACTATAGTAGTTGACATTGATTCAAATGACTCAATTCATTCATTGATTCATTCACTCCAACACTCCATTAGGATTTATGTGGACCTGAAGTCAATATTCTAGATCAAGTCTAGCATGATCCACATTGTAGATCAAGACCGTCATGATAACGTTATTTTGAGCTATTATTTTTATAAAACATGAATGAAAGCAATAACAAATTCCCGTATATTTCAAGCTATTATTCTATAAAACATGAATGAATGCAATAACAAATTCCCGTTCTCTAAAACCCACTCACATCCAATTATTCGAAACAGTCGACAAAATTCGTACAAACAAACTCATGTACAAAAATGTCTTCCAACAGATGGAAATAAATTGGAAGTTGCATTATTTGTTCAAATGCTACTTAATTTACAGCATTTAATTGGGATTTTTGTTAAATAATGATAATTCTTCCAACATTGTTCTTCCTGTCCATCATCAAGTTCACAGTTCTTACTTTTTCTTTCCTTCACGTCCACATTTTGCTTCTTCCGCCTTCGAAATCATTTCTGGAATTCAAGACAAGAAAAAAATCCTTCAACATCTGTAGCTACAACATTGTTTACTTCGCCACTTTCACAAAGTAATGGACTGGCTTCAATAATTCATAATGCGTCTCGCCAAACACGAATTGTTCTGATTGCAGAAAACTCAACTACAATTGTAAGATTGTTCGAACTTGTAAATGTGATTCATGAGAGTGAACCAATTATAACAGGATTCCAAACAACATAACAAATTAAACATGAGTACAACCTTAAAAACAACATTTGATACACAGTTATGAACAAACAAACAAGTTGAAAACAATTTTTGAAACCAATCTAGAAACTTGGAGTGATTTTAATTTGAAAAAATTTCCTCGTGGGAATCATGCTGTATTGCAGAAAAACAAAAAGTTGTGAAACAAGATTCTATGTTGGTGATCTCTTCAGTGAAATTCACTTAGATCTTTCAGCTATCCTAATCAACAACACAATCTTCCCTCATTCAAACTGTGCTGACAATTTGAATTCAATGTCCCTATAAAGCTGTGTCAACCTAATCTGTGATGTTTTCCTGAGTAGTTGTTGTTTATATTCTTGTTCTATTACCTTTTAAGTCCTGTTAGTTGTTTGTCATCTACTATTGATTTGTATGCTCATCGTTCCTGATTTATCCATTGTAATCACGTATTATTAGAAGGTTGTTGGATTACAATTATTGTGTTGTTCGCACGTTGAGGATGATTTGAATTCTACTGGTTTAACGGTGAAATGATCCTATCGCATAGAAACTGTGCAATTTATCTTGAATTGGAATTTTGCAGGTTTCATGATGGACTCCGAACCAGAGAGTATAGAGTTAGAGAAACGAAATCCATAGATCTAGTTCAACTCTGACAGAGCATAGCATTCTCACTGCTTGGACTTAATCTGTTTGTCTCTCATATGGAAGTTAACTAGTGTATATTTCGAAAATACATACTCTTTAAACCTCTAGTAAATTGACGAGTTTAGCTTATATTTTTAGAGTCAACTACTGAACTATGAGGATATTGTTTTTTGAATCAATATATTTTCCACCCTACTGGGGGGTCCAGTCTTTACAAGGTGTCGAAATATCTATAAATATGCCAGAAAAGCTCCTTCATATTTCGATCACTCCCGTCAGTTACAATGATTAAATATCACGTCAATATGGCGTTAAATCAGTCTATCTATTAATAAAATGAATAAACTCATTCCTCAGTTTTTAATGAGCATTCACAAATAATTCAAAATGCTCATTCAAACATTTATTATTATTAATTAATCAAACATTTATTACTATTAGGCTCATAGAAACTTAATTATTATTTCCTTTCCAAAGTATCAAACGTATTTTCTCGATTTCTTCTCATAATAGCCTAGGCTATATTATAATTTTCTCGTCTATATCGTTTCACTCTCATTTCGGAGTAGAAAAATCTGGTGTGCCGCACTCACACAACTTTCCTTGCCGTTATGAGAATTGATCACCTGACGCTAGTGTTCCCGCGCATCTCAAGTCTACTATTCAAAGATTTTAGCCAGCTTGTGACAGGGCAATAACGTGGAGAAACACGAGTTCTGCTATCTCTTCATAGTGAATGATTTAATAGAATCAACAATAATTTGAATAATGCCATTTTCTCAAATGTAGAGCTTATTTTCAATTTTAGGTGAAAATGTTACTGAACATTTATTGTAGAGATTTTCATGCTGAATCTTGAAATATTCTGTTCCAATTGTATCTGAAGCCTGATAATTGGAAGTTTAAAACCAAACTTTGCATAGATGGGGTGGCGCTCCTGGAATTTTTACAGATATGAGACTTGTGGCAGATGATAGAGTTATTAATGACTATTCTGGGTATAAATTTGATCAAAATCGTTGGAGCCGTTTTCGAGAAAATCGCGAAAAACCCTGTCTTTGACAACATTTTCGCCATTTAGCCGCCATCCTGAATTGCATTTGATCGAAATTGTTCGTGCGGATCCTTATAGCGTAAGGACCTTAAGTTCCAAAATTTCAAGTCATTCCGTTAATTGGAGATGAGATATCGTGTACACAGACGCACATACACTCATACACACACACACACACACACCACACACACACACACACACACACACACAACACACACACACACACACACAACACACAACACACACACACACACACACACACACACACACACCACACCACACCACACAAACACACCACAAACACAAAAACACACACACACACACACACACACACAAACACAAAAACACACACACACACACACACACACACACCACACACACACACACACAGACCAATACCCAAAACCCACTTTTTTGTTTGGACTCAGGGGACCTTGAAACGTATAGAAATTTAGAAATTGGGGTACCTTAATTTTTTTCGGAAAGCAATACTTTCCTTACCCATGGTAATAGGGCAAGGAAAGTAATAATAATTGTTTATGTCATTATATTCTATGGCAATTGTTATTTTCTATCATTGGACTTACATGTGATAGGCTGGTATCGTACCTGTTGTTTATTAGTGCTGAAATTTCTTCTGTTTATCAGAAACCCAGAATCTTTGAAAATGAATTGATTGTAAATGTTTTTTGAATACTAAATTGGTTTGAATCAATGATAAGGAATGTTTCTCTATCCATCAAACAACATATTTATGGTATTACTTTTGAGGGTTGATATATCTAGATGACAAGGAAATATCCCATGTCATGAATAAGTTACTCTTTGAATACTCATGTTAGGAATAGTACTCTTTGCTATAAATTTTGGTGTTATCCCTCAGTCTGCACACTTCATCACTATTCTAGCTTAGTCATCAATCATGCCCAAAGTCGGATCTATTCCAAATTCCTGTAGACAGGCTCGGGAGTACGTGCTCTGCAATGTTCGAGGGAAAAGGAGCGAGATCAGGGAAAAAAGGAAAAAGACATGTGGATCAAGATGAAAATATTATTGTCTTTTGAACGTATGTGGTCACGTGATTTGGTGGTTGGAGAGAATGGAGGAGAATGGAAGTATGAACAGAAAAAAGATAGCGTTTTTGGATGAGTAGGAGAATCAGAAGTAGAGGAAGAAGAATCAGAAGAAGAGGAGGAGGTGTACGTGGAGGAGGGGGTGGAGAAAGTGGAGGAGGAGGAGGAGGGTTGATAGGAAGTGGAGGAGGAGAAGAAGAAGAAGAAGAAGGAGAGGGAGGAGGAGAAGAAGAAGAAGGAGAGGGAGGAGGAGGGGTGACAGGAAGTGGAGGAGAGAAAATAGGAAGAAGAAGATAGAAAAGAAGGAGACGATGAAAAAGGAAAAGATGAAGGAGAAGGGGGAGAAGGAGGAGATGAGGAGAAGGAGGAGAAGGAGGAGAAGGAGAGAAGGAGGAGAAGGAGGAGAAGGAGAAGGAGGAGAAGGAGGAGAAGGAGAAGGAGGAGAAGGTGGAGAAGGAGGAGATGAAGGAGAAGGGGGAGAAGGAGGAGAAGGAAGAGAAGGAGGAGAAGGAAGAGAAGAGTGAGAAGGAGATGAAGGAGAAGAAGGTGATGAAGGAGAAGAAGGGAGAGAGGAGAGAGAAGGGGGAAGAGAGAAGGAGTAGAAGGAAAGAGAAGAAGGAGGATGAGGAGGAGAAGGAGAAGGAGAGGAAGGAGAAAAAAATAAGGAGGAGAAGGAGAAGAAGTAGGATGAGGAGGAGGAGGAGTAGAAGGAGAAAAAGAATAAGGAGGAGAAGGAGGAGAAGTTGGAGAAGGAGTGAAAGGAGGAGAAGGAGAAGGAGGAGAAGCAGGAGAAGGAAGAGAAGGAGGAGAAGGAGGAGAAGGAGTAGAAGGAGAAAAAGAATAAGGAGGAGAAGTTGGAGAAGGAGTGAAAGGAGAAGAAGGAAGAGAAGGGGGAGAAGGAGGAGATGAAGGAGAAGGGGGAGAAGGAGGAGAAGGAGGAGGAGGAGGAGGAGGAGGAGAGGAGGAGGAGGAGGAGGAGAAGGAGTAGAAGGAGTGGAAGGAGGAGAAGGAGGAGAAGGAGGAGAGGAGGAGGAGGAGGAGGAGGAGGAGAGGAGGAGAAGGAGGAGAGAAGGAGGAGAAGGTGGAGAAGGAGGAGATGAGGAGAAGGAGGAGAAGGAGGAGAAGGAGGAGAAGGAGGAGAAGGAGGAGAAGGAGGAGAAGGAGGAGAAGGAGGAGAAGGAGGAGAAGGAGGAGAAGGAGGAGAAGGAGGAGAAGGAGGAGAAGGAGGAGAAAGGAAAGAAGTAGGATAGAGGAGGAGAAGGAGGTGAAGGAGGAGGATGAGAAGGAGTAGGAGGAAAAGAACAAAGATAAGAAGAATTGGAAGCCAAACCTTACTTTTTTGAACCATGATGAGAAAAAAGTAACACAAATTTTATCGACAATCATTATTTGTTGGTGATGTTCATTGAGAGGAGTGACAAGTCTAGACCTAAGGATTTCATCCAGAGCCTAGGAGAAAGGTAAAGAGTAGGTAGCTGAGGTTTGGAAAATGGAAAAGAAAATTAGAAAATGTTCCAAGTTAAAGAACTCGAATTGTATTGAGAGTTACAAATTAGAAGACCAGGAGGAAGCATGGAGATTCCAGTTGAAGTTAGTGGACATCGAAGAATGATGAGGAAAAAGATGTAAGAAGGGAAATGGATCAGAGAAAAGTGCCGAAGAAGAAAGGAGAAATGAAGAAGAAAAAGTGGAGAATGAAAAAGCAATGAATAAACCCAAGTTTACGTGATCTGCTTACAAGATGTCTGTGACAAGGGCTGAACCAATTCTTTGGTTTTGACGACTTCATAAAACTTTCTCTATTTCTCATGTACTTCATGTTCACCCTCTCTCCTTTCTCCGACATTCTTCACTCTTCTCTTTCTCCTTCTCCTTGTTCTCCTTTTTCTTCCTCTTGTTTCTTCTTCTTCTTCTCTTTCTTCTACTCCTTGCTCTCCTTTTTCTTCTTCTTCTTCTTCTTCTTCTTCTTCTTCTTCTTCTTCTTCTTCTTCTTCTTCTCCATCTTTTTCTTTTTCTTCTCCATCTTCCTGTTCTTCTTCTTTTTCTTCCTCTTCTTGTTCTTCTTCTTCTTCTACAATTATCACCTTTTCTTCCGTTTTCCCGATTCGCATCAATCATTTCCAGTTTTCTGCTAGTCTATGTCAAGGATACTATATTATACTCTATATAGACTATTCTTGAGTCTATGTAGGTTATTTTAATCTTTAAATTTTTCTTGTTTGTCACATCATAACAATTTTCGTCGTATCATTATCTCTTTATCCATTTTAATTTAAAATACTGTATACAATTCAAGTGTCCTTCACTTGTCAAATCAAATAGCTTTTTATTCACAAGAACTTAATACAAATTTATAAAATTCATTTACACATTTAAAAGTGAATACTCTCCACAAAGACTTGTGTCTGTGAGTGGAGATTATGTTCTCATGTTTTGTACATACTAAGCTGCGTACAGATATACGCGCCTCCAACCCGCTCCGCGCACGCTCCGCCCTCGATCCGCCATCGCTCCGCAATCGCTCCGATCATGAACGTTACGGGAGATGTTAGCTCTTCTCGCGTTCCACTCTTGCTCCCCGGTCGATCATCAATCGCTCTGCTCGAGTGACGTTCGGTTGCGGAGCAGAGCGAAAGTCTGTACGCACCTCTATAATTTATTAAAACTATTGTAATTGAATCTACTAAAATTCTTCAGCAAATCAAGAATATAAATTGCACACAATGAAATTCCATACTGGTTATCAATAAATACAGACAAATATATAAATAGTAGATTAAAGGCTATTCTATCATTATAAATGGCAAATTCACTATGAGTTCAAGATCTGAATAAGAAGGCGGATTGAATCAGATGCTCTGCAGCATCCCTGCCAATTTCTAATAACCATCTACTCAAATGTTGCTTGTAGGTGTTAATAAAATAATTCAATATGAAGTGATAATTAAGTGTTATATTTAAATATAGTTTGGTGTTTTAATTTCTATAAATTCAAAATGTTTAGCTTGTATCTCGTATTTTTGGACGAAAATTGAACTTGAACGTTTTACAGTAGAAACATAACCTATTTTTGGACATTTTATTAATTCATCAAAATTTGGGAATGGAATAGATTTGGGCCAAGCCTGTTGTTCCTTCCTAATCATATTTATATGATTTGTGATTCTGTCCAAGAATAAATAAATAGATAAATAAATAAATACTGTAATTTTCCGACTGTTATAAATTATTGTTCACGGCTACTCGTGTTAAAATAGAAATTAGTAACCTTTTTCCAACATAGAAT
Organism: Nilaparvata lugens; assembly: GCF_014356525.2. Taxonomy (NCBI): domain Eukaryota; kingdom Metazoa; phylum Arthropoda; class Insecta; order Hemiptera; family Delphacidae; genus Nilaparvata; species Nilaparvata lugens. The sequence continues at coordinate 8,527,745 of NC_052509.1, forward strand.
ATTTTTCAAACTTCAAGGTTTGTCTTCTCTCATCCATATTAATCTTCACATAATATTCAGATTTTCATATTTCACATACTCTCTACATGATATCGTGGTGTTTGAGGAGTGTAAATGTAAAAGCATTCATCAATCGATCTATCCATTGTTCACAATATTCTCTACTACATATTCTTTCCAATTCTCTACAAATTCTCCACATATTCTCTAAATATCCCTTCCATTTTCCCTTCATCACTGTCTCCCCACCATTCTATTCCTTCTATTGTCATCGACGTCCTCCACTTTATTTCCTCTTCCTCCTCACATACCGTTTCCTTTTCATTCCGTTTTCCTTCGTCAAATCAGCACTACTAAATCATATCGTAGGGAGACAGATTGCATTCAATTGCATTCCTAACTTTCTCAGACGGCGGTAAACATTTCTCTTCTTCCCCACAATCTTCTTCTTCGTCTTTTTCTTCTTCTTTTTCTTTCTTTCTTCTTCTTCTTCTCCCGCTCTCATTCGCGTCACTCATTCTTCTCACATTCAAGAATCTCGAGGAGAAAATAGACCAGCTGCACAAGAGTATTTTAATTGAAATAATACCGTCACATTCTTTCTCGAATTCACTATGAATCTTCTGCTATCCTCTTCTTCTTTTTTCCTTTTCTTCATCTTCATCATCATCATCATCTTCTTCTTCTTCTTTTTCTTCTTCAACTTCTTCTAATCCTACTTTCTTTGCTGCTTCCAATACTTTGTCAGCAAAACAATGACAGAAACATTCCCACACATATCGTCTTCAGTACGTGTTGTAATCTAGACTCTGATGAAATGGGGTGACAAGTATGTTATCCGCAATAATATTACTTCAAAAATGTACTTGGCAGAAATATCATTCTTCTCTCACAATTTCCGGGCTTGGAATTTCTGTAATTCGTTTTTGTTTTTAGTCTTATCGTGACTATTTCAATAGTTTTCATTATGATAAGATATGCATAACAACTATTGCAATTTAATGAGCTAAGAATGACTTTATTCAATGACGAGCTCACCAAAAAGAATTGTAGTAGCTTGGAAATTCTAGTTGGAAGAGTTCATACAGAAAATTGTGGTTCTAGCATTGAAATTTCAACGTCATTGCAACAGCCAATTGGATAATAGTCAGTGTTACCTGATCACATGCTAACCAATAACAAAATTTCAATGTATAGTCACTTTGTACTTGTAGTCACTATAACAGCTAATATCAGTTGAGTGGGACAGAAATCAATCTATCACGAGCCAACTATAATGAGTGATTTCGAATTAATTATGATAGCAGCTGTCAATGAAAGTTGTGTTAATCAGATCAATTTGGACGGACCACCATGAACTAAACAAAGAGAATGAAGCAATCCGTGTTTTGGTGACTGAAATAAGAGAGAATCAAAACAAGAAAGACTGAGAAAGAATGAGAGAGTATCCATTTTCACTCTATTACACCAACCAATGGGAGTTGAGCAACTGGAAATCCAGCCAATCACAAGCCAACCAATGAGAGAGAGACAAATTTGTCATCATGCCGATAGCTAATGGTAGTTGAGTGACTGAGAAATCGCCCCAATCGCAAACTAACCAATGAGAAATATTCAATTATTTTGATGTCATATCCGTTTAGATCAAACACAAAGACTGACAATATTGAAGAGAGAAAAAACAGGAGCTAGCTCAAAACTTCTTCTCACTAAATTTAGAGGGAAGGTTTTCATTGATGAGAGACTGTTATAATAGAATATGGAGATTAGTAATGCAAGTAGGTATAAATTCTTCATTGAATTAATCAAAATTGATTCCATGGAATACGAGTTCTGTCTAATTCATTGATCTTGTCAAATCCTGGCTGTAGCATAATCAGAAATCATTGCTTGAATTCTCATCTATATAATAGAGGAACAATAGATCAAATCAATAGAGTAAATGAATAGAATATAATATATAATACCAATAAAATATCACACCTTTGATATTCAGCTGTAGTGCATCGTAGTGATCATGTTGGGATTCTAAGCTCGAAATTTTCTAAGACTATCAATATTTTAGAATAATGGGGCGTTTGTGATTATTGTTATTTGATTGGATTTGTCATCAATTTATCAAAGAATCAAATCCAGAATTATGTAGTGTATTCCGGTAATTTATTTTTTACATTTCGTTTAATTAACTTGCGACTTGAGATGGACATGCGCAGTAGAGAAGGCATACAGCGGCAGGGATACAACGGCGGCTATGTTGCCGTTCTGAACCGGTCAGCATTCTCTAATTTCCAGTGAGTATTCAAGCGCTCATGTTGAACTTAGGAAGTTTCGTCTCTGCAATCACAGACTCGACTGACTCTATTCGACAAATTGACAACTACGCTTCCACCTATGACTCAATCCATCACTGCAATTGGCTGATCTCCCTTCATTTCTCTACGCCATCTGTAGAAGATTTACACGAAGTATAAGTGAAAATTATTGTTGTGATGTGAACTTAACCCTACTTTGGACTTAATGAGCGCCTAAAGTTTAAATTTTTGGGACAGAACATTTCAAATTCGGTAAGAGATAAATCCATGAAATTTGGAGGATAGATTCTTCATGGTATTGTTGATCTAGTAAAACAAAAATTTTCTGAAAATATCAACTTTTAAGATAGTTATTCAATTTACCAAAAATAACTAAAAATGACTTTTAGTTGAGTTATTTCTGGTTATTTTTGGTGAATTGAATAACTTTTTCAAAAATTGATATTTTCAAAGAAAAATTTGTTTCACTAGATCAACAATATCATGAAGAATCTATCCTCTGAATCTCATGGATTTATCTCTTTCCGAATTTGAAAATAATGTTCTGTCCCAAAAATTCAAACTTCAGGCGCTCGTATCTCAAGATGTAATGGTCGGGAAAAAATGTTTTCCTGAAAAACTTTTTCATTTTGATGGCTTGATGATATTCGAATCGAAAAACTTTGAAAAATATCACGAGTAGAGAGTTTTTTTTAGCCTTTGCTCAGCCTTAACGTTAATTCGTTGTGTCTAAATACATGACAAGCCAAGAATGCCGTCTGTCCTCTAAAATACGCAGAAGCGATCGCTTTTCCTCAACCCTTTAAAATACTTCCTCATTCCACAGAGATCACTAAAGGATAACACTATCTGCTTTGTAGAATGATATAGACAAGGATTGCTACACCAACTTTAATAAAAAATACTGTCATTATAACCTGGACCTCACTATAGAACACGTTAAGTCGTTGGTCCCGGCTGCCTGAAAAGCAGTCGCTAGGTCATGTCAGAGGCCCTGAAATTGATCAGGTGCGACCTGAAAAAACTGACACCAGACCTGAGCCAGCCAGGTCACTCGATATTATTATTAACTATAGAACAATTTCTTGATTATGTGTGCTCATGCAGGTATGTAACGATGTGTACTATGCGACAGTAACACGAAGATGAACTATGTTGTTGGCAGTATTGCGTGTCAGAAAGACAGGTATGATTTACAACAGGGAGGTCACTATTAAAGTTCAGCTTTCATGACTTGGCTCCGCCCACTTTAGTTGCAACATTACTTGATATGCGAGCTTTTAGAAGCTACCATACTTGTTAACTATATTATTCAGAGTACTAACTATTAATTGTAAGTATACAAAGTTACTGAGCTAGCTCTCACGTCATAGAAATGAGTTATTCAAGGCTCAATTATTCGAATTCATTTGATTTACGACAAATACATAATAAATTGATAAAAAATGATCATATTACTCGATACATAAAATTTATGATCACATTGTTAAGCATTACTACAAGTGAGAACTTGAAAAAGAAATACATTAAGTAAAAGAATGGGAGAAGAGGTTTTTGTCGAGAAGAAGAAGCAGAGGAAGACAAGAGAAGAAGAAGAAAAACAAGAAGAAAAAGGTGAAGAAGAAGACGAAGAAGAAGACGAAGAAGATGGAGAAGATGGAAAAGAAGAAAAAGGTGAAGAAGAAGAAGACGAAGAAGAAGACGAAGAAGATGGAGAAGATGGAAAAGAAGAAGAAGGATAAAGTAAGACGAAAGAGGAGGAATTAGCAGTTGGTTGAAGGTGTATAATAGTGTGGAGGCGAATCGTGTCATAAATATGGAAAGTATGGCGCCTGATTGCGGAAGTGACGCCATCTTGGTTCCGCGGTAATTACAAATACCGACGACGAGCATCTTCCAAGTTTGTTCCTGCCTGCTCGCCTTCACCACTTCAACACAACACAATTACTTCACAAACTCTGCCTTCTCTACAACTTCTTCTTCTTCTTTTTCTTCTTCTTCTTCTCTTCTTCTTCTTCTTCTTCTTCTTCTTCTCTCTCTTCATCTCCTCTCCTCAGTGGTTCTATCTCTGTTTTAACTAGCTCTGTTGGAAGATCATTAATTATTTACCTGTTCAGTCAATTTTTCTAATCAACCAATCATTTTATATTAATCAAGAATATTGAAGAAACATTTTGAACATACATATTTTTCAAATGGAACATTGTGATTAGTGATTCTACCACTCATTCACACTAATTCTACATTTACAGTAAATAACTCTGAACAAAACAAAGTCTGAATATATATGGACTTACACCTATAGGTTTTTGATTGGCAAAAATTAAAACTCCATTTATTAAATACTTACCAACTGTGTTCAATTTTTCTCTGTCTTCTATACGATCTCTATCCATTAATCTTGAAAACTGATCATTTGTAAGAAAGGAAATTGTTATAACCATGTAACGATTCGGGTCAGGACTAATAAAAATCGATGAAGAAAGTCTTCCTTGATGAATAAATAAATAGATAAATCTTCCTGACTCTCTCTCTCTCTCTCTCTCTCTCTTTTGGTGGAGAGTTAGTGGGGGGGATATTTTAAATATTCTTTCCTCAGAATGGACATTGATATTTCCAAAGCTCCGCCAATGCATCTACATAGCATAAAAATATAATTATCTATAGTTATTATATTACAAATTGCTTTTTCATATCATATACAGTTCAATAATTATTTTATTAGTCTATATTATGTAAATTCATCTTTAATATTGCTGTATTGTAAGCTATTGTATATAAGTGTATAAGCCAGTATATATTGTAATCTAAATAAATAAAGTACTCAATCAATCTCTCTCTCACTCTCTCTCTCTGTCTCTTACATTCTATCTCTTTCTCTCTTCCTCCATCGAAAATTCACCCCAAACCCTTCTTCTCGAGATGTAGAACGTGCTCTAACTCAGCCACCATCTGTATTGAACATCTTTTAAACCACAGCGGGAGAAAGGATAACGCCAAAAACAAACTTCTTCGTCACCAACAGCAGAGGAAACTCTGTTTTTCCGCTTTCCCAACACAAAAGGAAACTCGTGAAAAGCGAGTCGTCTTAGTCGATTATTATCATATTCATTTTGAGGCGTCGAGATTATTTGTCATCAGCGAATTTACTTTACTAGCGCGCCCTTTTCAAATCTGGCGCGCTTACTAATTCAGTAATAAAGTGCGCGCCATTCTAAGTCGAGCGACCCCGCAAGACAAACTTTGCAGTCTTTCAATTTGCTGACAATGCCGAATTTTCCAACGCATCCATCATCGGGCCGCAACATGCAAGATCACCAAGTGTGCACTCGAGAATCCGCGTCCTAAAACTCGAGAATTTCCGTTGCAAAACTCGAGAATCTGGCTGAGAACTCGGCGGCAGATGTTCGCAGCCATTGTGTTGGGAAAGTGAGAAAGTGCCAAGTAAGAATGTACTTTGTGGAAATTATTGTATTTTCAACACCATCCCTCACTACCAGAAGATGGCTGATAAACAGGCGTTCAGATTTTTTAGGCTCCACTTCTTCTCACTTCCAAAGAAACAGAGTCGGAGGGTTCTCATTGGATTATTATAACTTTTTAACATTGTTTTTTTCCATAATGTAAAATCAACCAAAGCGATAAGGAATGATACAGTAGTAAACTTCTCTTACCTTCATCTAAAATAGGGAATAGTGATAGTATTTTCACATTTCTAAAACTACATCTGAGAGAAAGTTTAGAGACTAAGCTGGAAGCTTCTGATGAAACTAAAGTTAGGTCCACGTAACAATAGCAATGGAGAAAGTTATGAGAACAGCGTTGCCGATTCTTTGCCTTGTCACTGCCTTCTATAGAGGATAGCTGATAACGGTATATCTGATGTGATATTGATTGTAGAAAATAAATTATTACATTCTATTCGTCAAGAAAATTAAATTTATATATTTTTTTAGATAATAAATTTCCATGATTAAGATTAAATATTTTTGAAACTTATTATTTTTCTACGTCGTTGAAGCCCGATCTTACAACGTTGCGAAGCTGGAAAAAGATAGCGAAATCTGCTTAGTCGAATGATAGACAAGGATAGCAGCACCGATGTTAATCAAATACTGTCATTATAACGAGGACCTAACTATAGCTGTTATTTCATGTTTGTTCAACATGTTTTGTAGAATGCATTTTAATACAGTATTTTATTCCTAATCAGATTTACCACACATTGTATGGATTCTTCCAAACTTTGTAATAATTGTATTGTACCTTATGATTTGATATTGATTGATTATTCACGTAAATAAATGTAATGAGAGAAATGATTGAATATATTCATAGAATAAATTCCTATGCTTCCTCTATGACTTATGGTCGTTCTCGTGACTGACTGACCACCTCATTATTACTACTTCGCATGATGAAGCTTTCTTAACTTTTTCCATTCATTTCCCACATGATAAAGCTTACCTTAAGGCTGTGCAAAGGCTAAAAATAAACTTTTTACTCGTGATATTTTTTTAAGTTTTCCGATTTGTATATCATCAAGCTATAAAAATGAAAAAGTTTTCAGAAAAACATTTTTTTCCGATCATTACTTTTTGAGATATGAGCGCCCGAAGTTTTAATTTTTTGGACAGAACATTTCAAATTCGATAAGAGATAAATCCATGAGATTTAGAGGATGGATTATTCATGGTATTGTTGATCTAGTAGAACAGAAATTTTCTGGAAATATCAATTTTTGAAAAAGTTATTCAATTTACCAAAAATAACTCAACTGAAAGTTATTTTTAGTAAATTGGATAACTATCTTAGAAATAGATATTTTCAGGAAATTTTCATTTTAGTAGATCAACAATACCATGAAGAATTATCCTATTAATGGATTTATCTCTTACCGAATTTTAAATGTTCTGTCCAAAAAATTTAAACTTCAGGCGCTCATATCTCAAAAAGTTATGATCAGAAAAATGTTTCCCTTAGAAAACTTTTTCATTTTGATAGCTTGATGATATACAAATCGAAAAACTTTGAAAAATATCACGAGTAGAAAGTTTATTTTTAGCCTTTGCACAGCCTTAACCCATAAAACAACGCCAAATGTTTTGTTAGCGTTATTGAAATGATTTACTAAACCACTATACTGTCACTACTTGTAGGCTATTATTTCAACAATAATTGTGTTGATTTCTGAATTTCATAATTCTTTACAACAAACAAGTTTTCCCTACAAAGCCAAGCATGATAATATATAGATTCAGATAGCGGCTTAGTGGTCAGTAGTTGGTAACAATGCTTTCACAACCCCTTTAATGTCGATGTCCATTCGGTAGCACTGACCAGCAGTTAGGGGACTTCCGGACCCCGAGACCTGATGAAGCGTATCTTCCCCCAGGAAATTGCCCTTCTTCCGTCGATTATCTTTGGTTGCCATATTTCATGAATTAACACTCTGCAGACTGCTGAAAGAATATAGGTATTGTGGGTTGTAGTTGTACTGTAGATGTTCAGTTGTATTATTTGGAACTAGTGACCCCAAAACAATGTTCTACCGAATATCCACTATGTTACTAACGTTACTTCACTTCAACGTTACTACGTTACTTTACTAAGTTACATAATTGAGAAACTATAGTGTAATTATTACTAATTATTAGATTGAAAAATGTATTTCCTATTCTTAGAACTCGTGGGTAGAGCTCAAGGCTCCTTTTTCCAGTCACCCCAAAAACTATTGTAATGATTATTTTATTTGTAGAAATATTTCTTGTATTTGGCAATAAATTAATTATTCATTCATAAGTACCGTAATCTGAATTGAAAGCTCTGTTGTATATCCATACTTTTTCACTGTTAAAATTAAACTTGAATTTTAAAAAACACTTTTCGACCTGTTGTTGGTCGAAACGATCGTCACTACAAAAGTAAGTGTATTTTCACTTCAAAAGTGTTTTTTAAAATTCAAGTTCAATTGAAAGACTAAGTGCCGGTTGGAGAACAGCCGGTTAAATTTTAACCGTGATTAGTTCCACGAGAACCAATCAGAGAAGCCGTCTTTTCAAAAACGCCTTCTCTGATTGGTTCCCGTGGAATTAATCACGGTTAAAATTCAACCGGCTATTGTGCAACCGGGCCTGGATATTGTTCAAGCGTTGACTTATCAAAAATCAGAATACCGGTTTGGATTGCTATACCATTATCAACATTCTTTTAATAGAATCAATGTCTGGTAATTGTAATTTTATGATTAAAAAAATTAGTCTTTCAAAAGAATCAATGTCTGGTAATTGTAATTCTATGATTAAAAAAATCAGTCTTTCAATAGAATCAATGTCTGGGAATTTATTGTAATTCTATGATTAAAAAAATATTAGTCTTTCAATAGAGTCAATGTCTGGTAATTGGAATTCTATGATTAAAGAAAATCAGACCTTTTACAAAATTAACAAAAAACAGGATCAAAATATCTATATTTTTTGAATGAAGCAAACTGATTCACTATCCAGAAAAGGAGAATCTTCTATTGCCCAAATCCTCTCCTATCTCTCAATTCATATTCATTAAAATATACAAATGATATTTATCAATTTATTCATTGAATGAAGCAAAAAATACAATATTCAAAATTCAAAAACAGGCTATTGCCCAGCACTTCTTTCATTTATATTTTTATATAAATTCACCTATTTACTCCAACTTAGTTTATGTTTCTTAAAATGTATCAATGACTTTAGAAAATTCTTGTAAGAGACTAGTCTGAAACAAACTAACAGAAAACACTCCTATAATAAAATATGAAACAAAAGTAAGCTTTCTATTTATATTTCTCAAAATATACGAATAAATTTCACAGAAAACAATCCTATAATAAAATATAGAAAATAGAACAAAAGTAATCTTTAAATTTATATTTTTCCTCAAAATATACGAATGAATTTCAAAAATTCTTGAAAGATACCAGCCCGAAGCAAACTGAAAGCAAGTACTTCCATGATTCTCAGATAAAAATAGAACAAAAGTAACCCGTTTGACCCACGGCCATTTGACCCACGAGCCTCACTTAATATTCCGGTCACAGTTTTATTAGATTAGCGCTACCTCAGGGCAAAGCAGGTTGCCTCATATACTTCTCTTCAAACTGTCAGTATGAGTTGAATGAGAATCCTTGGTGTTATGTACTAGAAATGCTGACAGGTTAAAGTGAATCTCACTAGGCTACCGGATTCCACTGGCGGACTATTAACTGGCCCAAATTTGATATGCGCGCTGAATATTAACGACGGTTAATGTGTTTGAAAAAGAAGTAAGATTAACACTGGGTCTAATTGAGAGTTTTGTTGGTAACAGAGCTGTGGGACTGTTTTAGTTTTTAACGTGTGGGTAAAGCTGTGCCAGAACTGGAAATATAATTCTAGTTGAAATAATTCATTTGTCTCATGTCATAGCCTAAATGATTTTACTTTTATTCTAGTCAAAATAATTCATTTTCAACTAGAATAAAAGTAAAATCATTTAGGCTATGACATGAGACTAAACTTGAGGATAATCTATATAAGATATACTTTGAACTATCTGTACTGGTTAATTGGCGGGCACTGATTTTATTCATGAGAAATACTGGCAGTTTATTTGGGATATAAATGTAGATTGATTGATTGATTCTTTATCAAACTTTTGTTATCTAAATTCTAAAGTAGACATACTATTCGAGAGATAAATGAGTGAAAATCATCTTGAAAGTTGTCTTCTTCTTACAAACAAGGATAATAGGCTTTAACCTGTTCCGACTCACATCTAGCCAATTATTCAAATAAACATAAAAAATCCTATTATTGCCACCGCTTGCGTGATCTGCCAACATCTCTTTTGCCTACTGGCTGATATTTGTAGACTTTGAATGGTATTCTTTCAGCTTGAAAGTTGTCATTCTCATAATAAAATGGTTCATTATCATAGATCAAGTTTGAGGAGCTCTTATTTGATGTAACTGCAATATTCTGATCGAAACTTCAAAATTTTCAATTCATTTAGAGCTCTTATTAAATGTTCTCTCAATGCTCTGATCGGAACTTCAAGATTATCAGTTCATATTGGTTGCTAGACTTGGAGTTATCAGAGGTCAAAATTTATTTGAATAACGAGATAAACCCACCGTAATTAATCTATTCATTAACTGAAAGATGACACAAACACATAATCAAAGAATGATTATTGAATAATTGAGATTATTACTATTTAATTTTGATTGATTTTCATTACTATTTCTGGTGTATGAACCGTCATAACAGTGACGCTCCGATGAGCCGATAAATGTGGGAGTGGCTTGACTAGCTCTAGACCAATGGCAGACATTCGCTATCCACCAATCAAATTGCTTGCTCATCACTGTATATCCTGCTGCTCTGAATTATATCTGTGATTTACCAGAGATTGGCAATGGTGTAACAATCGAAACAGGTATCTCTTCTCATTAAAATACAAGGTAAAGAAGTAGCAACAGTAATTCAATTTCAATTCTTAATTCAATTTTATTTACAATACAAAATACATTGAGTCACAATTCATTTTAGATTAATAAGCTGAGAAGAATGTTGATCAACTGTAGATATTCCAAAAAACATTTTCTTCTGTTATACATTTAATACTCAACAAAGTACCTTGTGAGTAATTGTGTCTTCGGAAAAATGACCTTAACAAGACCTAAAAAGAACCAAGAGGCTCCTTATTAACAGAGTAATTTATGCTTTCCAAAATACACAATAATGGCACACCAAAATACACAACAAAGCTCGTTATTCGATGAACTGAATTCGATAAACAAAAGCTGGTTATCCAGCAATGTGCTCTGGAATTTTCTTGGGTAAATTCTCCATTCGTACAGAATTTAGTTGTTACAAGGACCCTGTCCAAGTGAATTCACTTTTCGTGAGATACTTAGAAGCAATTTAGCAATTGTTCCCATTCTTATTAGCAATTACAGGTTTTTGGAGAAACTCATACGATGGAGGAATTTATAAGCGTCTTGTTGTGTCAGCTTGCAATGTCATTGAACTTAGTACAGAAAATTACCAAATAACTTTTGATTTTTTGTTTTGTGTTGAATGTTTGAATTATATAAATGTTCGCTTTTTATTCTGTACTTGTAAAAATACATTCTTCAGCGTGCAATGTAATAGAATTCAGCCCAGGAAATGATCAAATAACGTTACTTATGCCTTTTTGTTTTGTATTGTTTGCTTTAACTTTTTGAATTGTTCGTTTGTTATTTCTATTCATTCTGTAAAGTAATGAACATCTGGCAACATCGGTTGCTATAAGATATAACTAGAAATTCATTATTAAATAAGATTAAATAAATTCGTTATTAATAAGAATATTCGATTCTGGAAAATATTTTATTTTGAAACTATTTTTCTGGAAACTATTCATTCCAGTATTATAATCCTTCATGTTGTTGGTATGAAATAGTGATAGCGAGTACAATGACTTAGATTCTTTAAAACAAATTTCATACATGAATAACTTTATACATTCAGAAGATCATTGTAAGACATTCTCAGAGAATTTTTTCGTACAACATTAGAGATATCGTAACTTGAAGTACAAATACAAATAAAAATAAATTTTTGAATGAAAAAAGACTAAGAAATTGTCAAAAAACCACTGATTTATTGATAATTACACAATTACTCAACTACACAAAAAGTGAAAAATAAATTTTATTTCCATTAATATACAAATAAACAATCTAATCAATAAAATGTACATGATATTCAAAAATACAATATATGAAATTTTTACTACAAATATAAATTAATTTTTTCGGAAATTAACCTACTCAACTTTGGGAAACCCATGCTCTAGAGCAGGTGTAGTAGTAATACAATTAAATTTAGAGTGGGGGTGGTTCAAATACATTGGGTAAGTGAGCTCACATATTGTTCGAAATTATGTTTTCTATATTATGTCTTCCAGTTGTTGTGATCCAGTTTTTAACGGCGCATTTAAATTTTCTTGAGTTTTCTATTATCTTGATGTGTACAGGAAGTAAATTGTGGAGTTTAGGTGCTAGGTGGTTGAAGTGTCGTTGGTATGTTGCCTTCCTAGCCAAGTTAGTGATAAGTAGGCTTCTATTTTCTAGGGTTATGACTGTGGTTTCTATTTTGGAAGCTTTCTGGGTTCTTGTGCAGTCTGCAAATAATATCTAGGGAGTAGATTTGTCTTGCGTCCATCACACCTAACTCATTGTAGAGCTAGTCTGATGGATAACGAGGTGGCTTCTGCTTGATTATTTTAATTATTAGTTTTTGCACTTTTATAAGGGGGTCGAGGTGAACGTAGTTTGTTCCTCCCCATCCTACAATTCCATAGGTAAGCGAAGACTGAACTAAGGAACCATCTTCATGCACTTCTCGTCTATAATTGTTCTCAGCATTTTGAACTTGAATATTATTTTTCTTAACTTCTTGCAGAGGCAATCTATATGATAATCCCAGCGTAGAAAAGAATCTAGTATAATGCCGAGGTATTTTATTGTTGGTTTTCTGTGGATTAAGTGAACGATTATACAATATAAATGATTGATGGAGAATACTGGGTGATGAGTCGATCATTATTATTATTCTCTATTATTCGCGGGAGAAGTGGTAAAACATGATAATTACACTCTTGGATTTTCTGTTCTCGACTTTTATTCTGCTGATTACGAAGTAAATAAATACTTAGCTATTTGTCTAATGACTTTAATACACACTTATAAATGAATAAGATGGAGAGTGAGATATATGTTCACGAGAGACAGAAATATGTAGAGAGAAAGAGGGAGATTCAGATTTAGATTCAGATTCCTTTATTCATGTGTTTAACAAAACATAATTCAACTTACGTTCTAGCATTAAAAATAAATACCAGTAGCGGTAAAATGACATGGTGAATCATATTAAACTGATGAGTTCTACAATAATATTGAGCAAGAAAAGTGATGAAAAATGCAAAAGTTAAGGTACTACTGTAATGTTTTCACATGAAACGGTGAAGTTTGGACCTTAAGAAGTCCATTCTCAGAGAGGGTATCAAGGATACCCTCCCCTTCAGCACTAAACCATAAGCACTAACCGAGAGAGAGAGAGAGAGAGAGAGAGAGAGAGAGAGAGAGAGAGAATGAGGGAGTGAGTGAGTGACAGAGTGAGAGATTGTGAGTGAGAGAGATTGATTGATTGATTGATTATATGCCCTTATTAGGGCGGAGCTAGGACTCCTGGTCCTCTCTGCCACACAACCCTAAAGAGATTGATTGATTGATTGAGTACTTTATTTATGTAGATTACAATATATACTGGCTTATATACTTATATACAATAGCTTACAATACAGCAAAATTATAGATGAATTTATATAATATAGACTAAGAAAATAATTATTAAACTGTATATGATATGAAAAAGCAATTTGTAATATAATAACTATAGATAATTATATTGTTATGCATCTAAATAAATTGGCAGAGCTTTTGACATATCAATGTCCATTCTTCGGGAAGAATATTAGAGAGAGAGTGTGTGTGATAAAGAAGGATTGATAAGGATGATAGAGACAGTGGAAGAGGCTAATAATTGATGGAGTAAGTGAGAGTGTGTGTGTGTGTGTGAAATTGAGAAAGAGAGAGAGAAGAGAGAGTGAAACAGTGTGAGTAAAAGAGAGAGAAGAGAGAGTGAAACAGTGTGAGTAAAAGAGAGAGAGGAAAGAGCGAAGGATTTATAAGGATGATAAAGAGAGTAGAGAAGGATATCTGAAGGAGTAAGAGTGAGAAAGAGTAAGAATCAAAGATTGATAGGGATGAGATAGAGATAGAGAAATAGTGAGAGAGAACGAGAATGTAAGATTGATAGAGAAGAGATAGAGAGAGTGAGTGACAGAGTGAGAAAGTAGAAGAGAGAAAAGATTGATGAAGTGTGTGTTGATGGGTGAGGTGTTGGTTGGTTGTGAAGTTGCTTTGGTGGGAGGGGGTAAACAGGGTCATTAATCAACGGTTGCCCAATATTGAGTGGTTGTGGTTGTGGATGAGGGGTGCTATGGGTGAGGGAGGGTACTATGCTTCCTTCCCCATTATTAACTCGTCTGCATTGGAGCTTCCTTCACTCTTGAGAATCCTTCTGTGAGTCTATCTAACCTGCAACATAGTAACACAATAATTAGAGGTTTTGAGAGAAATAATATTGTATTGAAAAGGAAAATAGATGAGAATAGTATAGATGGAAAGAGGTGGGAATAAATACTGTATGATGTTGTAACTATTATCTAAATAATCTCAATAAGTAATAGCCTATATTATACTACTATATACTAAATATCGGGGTACCGAGCTTTTCGCTCTGGAGTACAAAAGCATAAAAAATTTATTATGAAAGAAGAAATTATAATATATCCATAGTTTATACAGAAAGGTTCTATCTAATCACAGTAAATTAAGATTAATTCCCAGAGGAATGCAGAAATTTCCCTCACAAAGGCCCAGTTGCACAAAAGCCGGTTAAATCTTAATCCCGATTAATTTCACGTGAACCAAATAAGAGGAGACCATTTCAAAAAGATGGCTTCTCTGATTGGTTCTACTGGAATACATCATGATTAAAATTTAACCGGCTTTTGTGCAACCGGCACTAAGTACCTGATTGAATGATTACAAAAGTTCAACAGCTGAGTCATAATTTTGTCTCGGTCCCACACACATGCACTCGCTCACTCACTTCCATCATCAACAGACGACGGAATGGTCAGCTGTTTTTCCAAGGATGAATAAATCCTTTTAATGTCCTTTAGCGAGTTTTCCCAGGGATGAGACCTAGAGCAATCGAATTTTTATATTATAAACCTACTATGCACTGAATTTCGTGAGAATCGTTAGAGACGTTTTCGAGATCCGGTCACATACAGATATATCCTATTAAATTAAGCGAGCAATTTCTGTATTTATATATATCTGGTTATTTTTTATCTGGTTATTTTAATATCTGGTTACTTTAAATATGGTTTTTTATGTTCAACGGATCTCGTAAACGGCTCTAACGATTTTCACGAAATTTGGAAGATAGTAGGTTTATGATATAAAGATTCGATTGCACTAGGTCTCATCCTTGAGAAAACTCGCTTAATGACATTAAAAGGATAATTCATCCTTGGCTGAAACAGCTGTGGATAGTGAAGAAGTAAGTATGTGAAAAATCAAAATATCGCATCCCCGAAATTCATAAGATGACGTATAGCCAGCTGTGAAATATAAACACAATCATTTTAGAGAATTGTGTTCTGTAATAAAAATAACGAGCGAAGCTCGATGCCCCGATATTAAACATACTAAACATCCAAACTTAATAAACATCTAAACATATAAACATATAAACAGAAATTGCTCGTTTAATAGTGGAGGATTATCAAACGAAGATTCAAATTAATATAATGTCAAGAATTCTTCCCTAGTCATTGTTGCCTAGAAGGGTTACCTTATCATATTTCTTTCCCAATCATATTTACATTGAGTGTCATTTTTGGAAATAAATAAATTAAACAAAATAGGGAAATATTCAAAAATTCATCTGATTTGATTAAAGAATTCCCCAAGGAATCAGTAGCTGGTGGACTAACTAATAACACCAAACAAAAAAGCTTCCAGCATGTATACAACATTAATGTAGGACTCAGGATACAATGTACCAGCGAGGTCACAGTAATTATGCCGCTCTCACATCTTACATTTGCTACCCTTTTTTGTGTCCTTTATTTTGCCGCGCAAACGAGACAATGTTGTCGACGTCTGCAGAAAAAAGGCGGGAGACCAGAGGGCATTGAGTGACGTCACAGCGTCGCAGGGATAACGAAGAGCCTCAAGGGACTGAGACCTCGTTAGAGATTCCGCCTCGCGTAATCATAATAATGATGATGTACAATTTTTCCTACTTTTTGTCGTCGCCTTAAAGGATGAAAGGACGAATGTCGTACCGACGTACAAGTCTTCGGTGTGTATTTGTTTTTCTCCTGTGTCCTTCCTTCCCTTAGGTCCTTTGCGTACATTCTCATTTTCCTCTTACGTATGCTACATGCTAAGACAACCGTAGTACGCCTTTTTCCTATCTGACAGACCACATACAGAGCTCACTGCCTTCGTGATCCTGTATCTTCATGCTCCAGTTCCTCTTATTTAGTTTTTGCATCTCTTTTCAACCTTCTCTACCTTTGTATCCTCTTCTCTAGTTCTCGTAGAGAGTTTGTGTAAAGGATATTTTTAATAAATAAAACAAAATAAATCTTATAGCACCCTTTATTTAAAAAAAAACACTTTAAAATAGTTGAACAACTAGTTTCGGTTCACTCCATCTTCAGGTTATAAAATAAATAAATAAATAAATAAATAAATATATATATATATAGATTTATTTTATAACTTATAAAATAGGTTTTATAAGTTATAAAACCTAAGTTATTATTCACCTATAAGTATTATTTATAGGTTATAAAATAAATAAATAAATATATATATATATATAATATATAAATATATATATATATATATAGATTTATTTTATAACTTGAAGATGGTGTAAACCGAAACTATTTGTTCAACTATTTTAAAGTTTTTTAAAAATAAAGGGTGCTATAAGATTTTTTGTTTTATAATTAAAAGTAGCCCATGTCAATAAGTGTTTAGGATATTTTTAATATTCTTTCCGGAAATAGACATTGATATGCCCAAAGCTCCGCCAATTTATGTAGATGCATAACAATATTGTCTATAGTTATTCCAAATTGCTTTTTCATATCATATACAGTTCAATAATTATTTTCTTAGTCTATATTATGTAAATTCATCTATAATTTTGCTGTATTGTAAGCTATTGTATATAAGTGTATAAGCCAGTATATATTGTAATCCACAAAAATTAAGTACTCAATCAATCAATCTCCTCCTCAACTCCCAATGTTTGAAAATATGATGGGAAACTTTTTTGTGAATATTATAAAAACTTTGGTAAAAAGCGAACAATAAATAAGCAAGTGAGTAGATTAATTTTATAACCAGCAGGTAACCCGTGCTCCGCAAGTGTCCAATTAAATACCTGACCTACTAAAATCTCAAAGAATTTAAAATAACCCATATCCATCCTCGGTAAATTAAGAATCTATAATGCGAAATTCCAAGTCCAGTCCAGTAGTTCAGATGAGATGATTCGTGAATTCATAATATTATTAAACGAAAATCCAAATTAAATGCTGTAATTCACCCTGAGGACTTCTGCTACTGCAAATATGACAACAGGGTAAACAGCTAGATGGAAATTCGATGAGCGCTACTATTCAAAAATTATTTTAGCTGCAAAAAATATTATTCTAAAGAAATAGATCACTGGTTGAGGGAAGATGGTGATATACTGGAATCTTTTGATGATCTTAAAAAATAGTTGTTAACCCCAAAACAGAAATAATCATACAAAAAAACCATAATAATAATGAAAATAGTAATAAAAAAATAACAAATCGAAATAGTAATAAATATCTAACTGAATGCTAATAATAAAACATAAAAAACTAATAGTAATAATCAAAACAGAAAAAAACACAAAATAAAACATAAATAATAGTAATAAAAATTGCTGTATCGGGAGAATTTTTTTAATAGGTTTCTTTTGTTATTCATGCTAGTAATATGTCAGTTATAAGTAATTTTTAGTAATTGTATTTTTTTGTTTTTGTTTTTAGAATAGAATTATAATTATATTTCCTTTTAGTTTTATGAATAGCACAACTCGCATCCGCGCTAAGATTCTTTCTTGCGGATGCTAATCTTTCCATAAAATTCGATTATATTTAGTTTGTAAACTGTATTTTAAATGGAAATAAATTTGATTGATATTTGTCAGCCCGGGATGACAAATAATTTTTGAATAGTAGCGCTCATCGAATTTCCATCTTCCTGTTTACCCTGTTGTCAATATTTGCAGTAGCAGAAGTCTTCGGGGTGAATTACAGCATTTAATTTGAATTTTCGTTTAATAATAATTAATAATTCATCAGCATTTGAATAATTGTAATATCTCAGTAATTTCCATCTGTACATTCGTGAATTTCTTATCTCGTACTAAATCCAATTCTCTCCTTTATTTCAATATTTTAAATGAATATATTTATCCCTTCTCCATCCTCCACGAATCAATAGACCTATGTATTTTCCTTCTCCTGTTACAGTCCCATATCCCGTATTACATTATCCCGTTAATATTCCTGTCTTTCATCATACACGGTTATTCTTTGTCGTTTTTCCATGAACCAAAATGGACACAGTACACGCCTTTCCTGTGTTCAACCCCTTCAAGGGCTCCAAAGGAGCTTTTCTTCCTCATAATATTCTGCACAACATTCAAAGACACAAAAACCTCCGTCATGTCTTTCTGTGAAACAGGACAGTCTCCCCTCATGATATGGCCTGAGGCAAATAAAATGAGACATACTTTTTTCAGAGAACATCAACTATGAAATACCGGTGTACTTTTCTCAAGCTTGCACTTTGTATATTTTTCTCAACAAGTTTCAAGATGAGGTAAAGTTCATTTGAAGTCGTGACTACAATTTCCAAAGTATTTATTTATTTATTTATTTATCTATTGGATAGAGTAAACAATACAGTATAGTCGGAATAGAAAAAAACAGGCTATTGCCCAAAACTACTTCAATTTCCCAATTCTGTCTGGGCTTTTCCTCCCCCAAATTTAGATAAGGCTACACATAGTCCAAAATAGGTTAAGTTTTGTAGGTGTTCGCTTCACAAAATTTTTAGTTCTTAATTATATTATCTGATACCATGTGGAGCTCTTTTCGACATAACATCCAAGTGCTCAAGATGGATGCATGCCCTGAAGCAGTCCACATGGTGAGTCAGATTTTTCACTCTTATTTACCAAAAATTCAGACTGTGAAAAAAATTCAAAGTGTTCAAAATGATACATTGATTTTGAATTGATCCTTCAATTGACATAATTCTACTACAAGATCATGTATTAATTCACGATTTCAAATCAGTTTTTCACACTATCACATTAATCCACATTAACGTAATAGATGGATAAATAAATAAATAAATTATAAATCATTTTTTCAATATCATCTCATCAAAATCATTGCAATCAAATTTCGATAAGAGAGACTATTTATTAATGTGTACATCAATAACATACTAGTAGTTCTGTGAACAGTAGACCTTGTGCTCAGTGAGTTACATTGACCTGTTGTTATGTTTTCTCAAAAATTAAATAATTTATCAATTAAAAATGTCTAGAAAAAATCCTAAATAAACATAGAGCTTTCTGTCCTATCGTACCGTGACGTGTCGTCCCGGAATGTGAGTGTGAGCGCTGTTATCAGGTCTGGCTGCAACTGCCTACAACGTTGATGGAAAGATACAATTTTCAAGATGTTCGATGTTTTTGAACGGGTAGTAATATCAATACCTACTATTATTAATAGTAATAGTAGGTATTGGTATTATAGTCAACTGTCTACTAACGTTAATGGAAAGATACATTTTCAAGATGTTCGATGTTTTTGAACGGGTAGTATTATAGTCCACTAGACAGCTGATTTATGATGAATAATCCTATAGTCTGATTTTTACGGTAATATTGGCGTATGAGGAAGCTCCTTTTTCCTTATATTATCCTTGAAATGCAAAATTCCTAAAACCCTTGTATATACGTCGACGCGCAATTTAAAAAGGAACATACCTGTCAAATTTCATGAAAATCTATCACCGCGTTTCGCCGTAAATGCGCAAAATAACACATATAAACATATAAACATTTACACATTCAAACATTTAAACATTGAGAGTAATGCCAAACCGTCGACTTGAATCTTAGACCTCACTTCGCTCGGTCAATTAACATATATCAAGACTTAACCTAATTTGGCCTGTGTGTAACCTTATCTAAAATTGGGAGAGGAATAGCACAAAGTTGCTTATTTTTTCTCTCCCTATAATCCTAATGATGCACTTATTGTATTGTAT
Organism: Nilaparvata lugens; assembly: GCF_014356525.2. NCBI lineage: Eukaryota > Metazoa > Arthropoda > Insecta > Hemiptera > Delphacidae > Nilaparvata > Nilaparvata lugens. The sequence goes on from NC_052509.1 coordinate 8,548,109, forward strand.
AAATTAATAAAGAATAGAATCAGATTGTCCTTAATTAACTCCGATTCACAATCAATCGATCATTAGATGAACTGATTGTGATTCAAAGTGGATAAAGTACGAACTCCATCCACAATTTGGCCAAAAATCACTTCCGTGATCCGACATCCATCACGGTTAACAGAACAGTTGTACAGTGGAATAGACTGACCACTCACCCATGTTCACAATTAGACCCTTCCATGTTCTACATGCCCGCTGCACAGTTCTGTGAGAATAATTTCAGACCGTAAAAAGCATTCGCACAGCCCCACTCGTTATCAGAGCCGCAATTACAAGAAAACTCGTGTTCCGGCAATGTTGCCAGTTTTGCTGCGATCAAAATTCATGAAGCAACAACCAATTCATGAGGCACAAGATGGCTGCCGTGCAACTAAACACTGTTATTTGCCATCATGTGAGAACATACTGCGAGTTCCACTTCAAATTGTCATCATTTCTAATCAAGCAACATTAAAGCTTCCCATTCAACCTCTACTGACAAATTTAAGGGAATCTGAAATTACAAAAATCAACTTTGAACTGTCAGCATTCCTAATTAACGAACATGAATGGTTCCCATTTAATCAATACTGACAGTTCCAAGTTAATCTCACACTACAAAGATTCACTTCAATCTGGCAGTATTCCTTGTAAGTAGTCTCATTGCTCCCCATTCAATAAATACTGACAGTCGAGTGGATATTCTTCTAGAGCAACAACAGAACTAATAGCGCTACTAATAATGGAGATTGGAATCTAGGTGCTGATTGCTGATTTTTCTGTACGATTTTCAACTTTGATGTAAACTACTGGAGGTTGTAGGTGGTCATTAGAAGGTACTTTGAGAATGTTGATTGGATGGGTTTAAAAAGAAGTTCACTGAAAATAACTTTGCTTTAAGGAACTTCACTATAAAGAACTTCACTGTGAAGGACTTCAATATAAAGAGCTTCACTTTAAAGAACTTCACTATAAAGAACTCCACTTGTGAGAGAATAGCTTTAAGGAACTTCACTACAAAGAACTTCACTTTGAAGAACTTTACTATGAAGAACTTCACTGCGAAGGACTTCACTAAAAAGAACTTTACTTTGAAGAACTTTACTTTAAAGAGCTTAACTTCAAAGAACTTCACTACAAAGAACGTCACTCTTCTTTCGATTGTTTGGCAAGTTTATGCCGAATATCGGAGACAAAAATCGGAGTACAAAAGCATAAAAAAATTATTACAAAAGAAGAAATTAAAAATAACATTCATACAGAAATTTTCTATCCAATCACAGTAAATTGAGATTAATTCCCAGAGGAATAAAAAAATTTCCCTCACAAAGGCCCAGTTGCACAAAAGCCGGAAATTAAATTTTAATTCTGATTAACTCCACGTGAACCAAATCAAAGGAGACCATTTTTAAAAGATGGATCTACTGAAATTAATCAGGATTCGAAATAACCCGGCTTTTTTGCAACCGGCACTAAGTACCTGATTGAATGATTACAAAAGTTCAACAACTGAGTCATAATTTTGACACAGTCCCACACACATGAACTCGCTAACTCACTTCCATCACCAACAGACGACGAAATAATTATTATCAGCTGTTTTTCCAAGGATGAATAATAATTATCCTTTTAATATCCTTCAGCAAGTTTTCCCAGGGATGAGAAAGACCTGGTGCAATCGAATCTTTATATTATAAACCTACTATGTTCTGAATTTCGTGAGAATCGTTAGAGCTGTTTCCGAGATCCGGTGAAATACAAACATATAAACATCTAAACATCCAAACATCTAAACATATAAACAGAAGTTGCTCGTTCAATAGTATAGGATTTAAAACGAGTTAACTAATTAGGATGTGAACAATTAAAATCTCAACCAGTGATATTTTGAAAAATACAATCAATGCTATTGTTTGATATAAAAATATACACCATTATTGATAATATACAATAAAGAACTCCACTTGAATTCAAAGTAGGTACAATTCGATGCTTCAGTACATTATTGACTGTATTTACAGATGCCGATTTCTCGACGACACGAAACGACACGACACGATACAACACGACACGACAGGACAGGTAAGAATCATGGAGGAAACGAAACTAGGTGTACATAGTCCGAAATAGGTTAAGTCTTGCTGTTGTCCACTTCACAATAATAAGATCATTCACAGAATAATCTGATTTTGATCTACTAGTGTTTGTAATACCGGGCAATGTTGGCCCAATAGTTTTATGATGTAGATTCTCCTTCCATTAATGCTTTTTGAATTTTTAGCCTACTAAATCAAGATTCCTCCCAATTGATCTTCATCAACGTCATTTTGTTTGCTCATGAATAATAATGGTTCAATCAATATTATTATAGATGACTGAATCAATTTTAATATAAAAATTGATAGTTTAATAAGTCAATTTTCATGATAATGTGTTTCGTCCTTGGAATTTATGATCTCTAAACTGTATAACAGTTTAAAATATTATACAGTTATTATAGCATCGTTGGTTCAACAAAAGCATTAATAAAAAAACAGGTTTCTCTTCTACAAACTACAATATTGAGGATCTTGTAAGCTCTCGTCTTTGTAACGAAAAAAATCATCAAGTATGTTACAGCTTGTATTGCTTGTATATCAACGTATAATTTGTGTGAGTACACTTGCAACTTTTTAAGGGATCTGATGAGATGAAAATTAGTCTCAACTTTACTAGTAGGCTTTTCGTAGAGGAAAAGATCATCCAACACAAAAATTTTCGTGTCAAAGCAAAGTTCTTCTTCTTCTTCTTCTTCTTCTTCTTCTTCTTCTTCTTCTCCATCATCATCTTCTTCTTCTTCACTGTGTATTGTGTAATGTTCACATCATAACAAAATTTCCGTGTCAAAGCTGTGTATTGTGTCATGCTTACATCATACAGTATTTGTATCAGAACTCTCATATCTATATATATAAAAGCGAAATGGCACTTACTTACTGACTGACTGACTCACTCACTCACTCAACTAAAAATCTACCGGACCAAAAACGTTCAAATTTGATAGGTATGTTCAGTTGGCTCTTTAGAGGCGCACTAAGAAATCTTTTGGCAATATTTTAACTCTAAGGGTGGTTTTTAAGGGTTTAAAGTTCGTCTTCTAGCATGTATATTCTTCTTATTCTCTTAAATATAATTGAAAAATGTCCATACCATATGTTAATATAGAACTATAATCTAGAGAGAGTACCTCTTCGAAACAGTTATTGACGTAACTAAATTAATAATTTTGTCAAGTTGGCATTAAGTTGAGTTGACTTTGTTAGGTTGGCACCAAGTTGAAGATTGAAATGCATTTATTGCGGAAAAATTGTTTGGGCACTGCTACTTCAATCAGAGCTATTCCTGGGAATATTATATTACCAGCCGTTAGGCTCGCTTCGCTCGCCATATCCGTTTAGCCAGACGTTTAGTCTGGACCCCCGACTGGATCGTCCTAACATAGCCTATATGATAAAATGCTCAAATGAAAAATGCAGGTAAGCGAAGCGAGGTCCAGGGGGCGGAGCCCCATGGCTAGACGGATATGGCGAGCGAAGCGAGCCTGACGGCTAGTCTGTATCTAAACATGATCTGTGTTATTCGCACAACATATTTCTATTTGAAGAAGAAGAAAATAAATAATTAGATGGAGTTTAGACTTACAAGATCTCTGACTCAGTTTCAGACTTACAAGTTTTCTATCACCAGAGATAACAGAAATTAATCTATAAATCAATTAATATAAATTAATCAATATTAAAGTAATATATATTATTTGATATTGATTGATTGATAATATTTCGTTACTTTATGCCATCACTCAACTTCATGAGAAGGTGTAGCACACAGGTTATGATAATAACCTTATCTTATCAGGTTATGATATCAGGTTCTTATCATCTTATTCATATCTCAGCAGGTTATGATAAGATGCTGTGACAATATCCATGCTGTATCACATAATGTGTTTAATGAGAAAATTATGAATTCATAGTTTCTCCATGCTTAGTAAAGATACAGCTGTTGATGAGTCCTGTATCCTGAGATTTGTGGTGTTGCGTAATAGAAAAGTATCTTCACCCGCTCCCCAATTTATTTTGCAACTTGTCTTTCAGGTCTGTAGTAATGGATAAAACAGACCAATTTCTGAACCCATACTTACATTTTATCTCAGCTTGAAGTGATGATTGAAGCTGTTAGAAAGAGGCAGGTCTTCCTTAGTCGAGGTCCATCAACTGGTTTCATGCCTAGGAGCCTCGGGCGCACTGAAACACCATAATCAGTGTTTGAGAATGATCAATGATGAGTACTGGTACATTTTATATAAACAACGGTTTCTTTGTGGAGTAACAATAGTTTTTTACTCCGTAGTAGCAGTATGCATGGTGTAGATTTTGCAAAGATCATAATCGAGTCATCGTTGAAGATTGAGAATAGAGGAACTGGAAGTATGAAGTGAGATTTACACATAATATTATCAAGCATTTGTTAACTTGTGAGAGTTGGATTTCAAAGATCATACAATTCCCATCAGAATTGACAAAACAATTTTTTTTTCTAAAATACTTCACCAATTACTTGGATCCTACATTATTCTTAGCCTTTCGAAAACTGGAATGAGAATACCTCAATACCTTCTGTCTTGTCTTGTCTTGTCTTGACTAACTGGTGAGTGCCTCTCCTAATGATTGAAGAGAGAGAAATTGTCAAAAAAACACTGATTTATTGATAATTAGAAAGACCGGTTTCGTATTTAGTTCTAGTTTATCAGAGATTGACAATGGTGTAATAACCGAAATCGGTCTTTCTAATTATCAATAAATCAGTGGTTTTTTCCCCGGACGGATCTTATCCATGGGGCGAATGCCAGTAATGTAATACTTATATAGGAATATTATTGTAACAAATTGTTGTATATTTGACCAATAAAGGCGATTATTATTATTATTATTATTATTATTATTAAATCAGTGGTTTTTTGACAATTTCTTAGTCTTTTTCATTGAATATGAATAATTACCACAATATCAACATCACATACCACAAAAAGATTGAAGAGAATATTGGATGGAAACGAGTCGATAATAATTATATTTGTTTTGTCAAGAATAATTATACAAACCTAATTATAGAGAATGATTCTACTTATACCAAATTCTATAGAGACCATTATAGCGAGTCACAGGATCATAATAAAATGACTCTTGATGATTATGGAAGTAAATATGCAAAACTAACTCAAAATAATCCGCAGCTCCGAAATAAAAAGCCGCGGTGAATTTTATCGCATGTATTACAGTTGGCAAGCCTGCTTTGGGGAATTGGAGCGCTGTTATATGCCCGACAATGCATTTTCATCAGCCACACTCCAGACTCTAGGCAGCAGAGGCCTACAAACACCGTATAGCACCATTGCAAAGACATCTCTTGCTAACCGTGTTTATTTAATCTCATTGTTCCCGCGAGAAAAAGTGGAAATGCGAAAGGAAATTGGAGGTTATGGTTGATTCTGCAGCTGGGGAGTTTTATAATATAAAATGCGAAAAGCAAGAAATAATAAGTTGTAGCGTGGTGTGAGCCTACATTGTGGTTAACGGCTGCAATACGACGGAGTTAACATCGGGAGAAAAATTATTCTCCCAAGGATAGGAGGTGGAAGGGACAAGGATAAAGATAGGAGATGGGAGGGACCAGGGAAAGGATAGAAGATGGAAGAGACAAGGGAAGAGGAGGAGAAGGATGAGACTAGGAAGAAGGATAGGTGATGAGAGGACAAGGAAAAAGGATAGAAGGAAGAGACAAGGAAGAAGGATAGGAGATGGGTGAGACCAAGGGAAGGATAGAAGATGGAAGAGACAAGGAAAGAGAATAGGAGAAGGATGAGACAAGGAAGAAGGATGAAGAGACAAGGAAGAAGGATAGAAGGAATAGACAAGGAAGGAGGGTAGGAGATGGGCGGGACCAGGGGAAGGATAGAAGATGGAAGAGACAAGGAAAGAGGATAGGAGAAGGATGAGACGAGGAAGAAGGATGAGAGAAGGATGAGACAAGGAATAAGGATAGAAGGATGAGACAAGGAAGAAGGATAGAAGGAAGAGACAAGGAAGAAGGATAGAAGGAAGAGACAAGGAAGAAGGGTAGGAGATGTGGGATACAAGGGAGAAGAATGAGAGATGAGAGAGACAAGGATAGTAGATAGAATAGATACAGAAAAAAGAGAGAAGATGAAAGAGACAAGGGAAAAAGATTCAGATTCAGATTCCTTTATTCATGTGTTTAACAAAACATAATTCAACTTACGTTCTATAGTGAGGTCCACGTTATAATGACAGTATTTGATCAACTTTGGTGTTGCTATCCTTGTCTATTATTCGACAAAGCAGGTAGTACTATCCTTTTCTTGCTCCACAACGATGCCAAATCTGTTTTTGACAATGTAGAAAGATAATTAATCAAGGCAGAGAATCGGCAACGCTGTTCTCCCATCTCAATCCACTGTCATTATAACGTGGATCTCACTATAGAGTTGAAAATAAATGCCAGTAGCGGTAAAATGACATGGTGAATCATATTAAACTAATGAGTTCTACAATAATATTGAGCAGGAAAAAGGATGGAAATAAGTTTAATTGACCGAATCCTACTTGTTCTTCTGTTTTCCCGACTGATAAGCGCCTTTTATGCCTGAATTAAAATTGAAATCCCGTCTCGCATAAAAGTTGTATCAGTATTTACTCGGTTAAGTGCTCTGTAAAAAGTTGGAACATGCTAATGAAAATTCTTCTCGTGAAATAGTGGGTTTAACTGTTCCAGAGGTAATTAAATGTTGTGAATATTGTGGTAATCATTTAGCACGATAAATTTGTTGAATAACTTCTTGAGATGAAGTAGACGACATAACTTGTATAAGTCTCCAGTTTTCCGTTTTATTACAGGATATTTATACTGTTAACATAACCAACATCGATTTTTAAATAGAGCCAGGTAGCTAAGTAACTTGGTTTGAAAGATTAGAGATTGAAAATGTCGATTGATGTTTCTTCTTCTTCTTCTTCTTCTTCTCTTCTTCTTCTTCTTCTTCTTCTTCTTCTCTTCTTCTCTTCTTCTTCTTCTTCTTCTTCTTCTTCTTCTTCTTCTTCTCTTCTTCTTCTTCTTCTTCTTCTTTTTCTTCTTCTTGTTCTCTCATAATTGATTTTGGTTGATCTCTTCCTTATCTTCTGATTTTTCCTTCTCCTCTTCAGCTTGTGATTTCTGAATCTCCACCGTGTCTTCCAATTCCCAATTCTGCTTCGTCTACCCGTTATCTATTTATTAATTCAATGATCACAAAACACAAATAATAAAACTATTGGCACAGCCCAAAACTGTTCCGTCCCCGAATTCTGATTCATACGCAAAGTCCTAGAAGTAGGTTATGTTCCATTCACTTTCAAATTTGAGTCCTATTTACAGTGTAATCCCTAAAAAACAAGGAATTTTGAATTTGGATTGTTTTAATTTCAGATTGATTTGGATTATCTATGATAATATCCATATTATTTATAACTTCATTCTCCATAATATCTGTATTATCTATAACTCTTTTATCATCTTCGTTTATTTCTTTTGCTTCTCCTCCTTATTTTGTGATAGCTGATTCTCCTTTTCATTATCGTTAATTTTTGTTTAAACTCCTCCTCAACGTCGATTTCCGCTTCTCCTCCTTAGCTTGTGATTTCTACTTCTATTCCAGGTCTTCCAAATTCTATTTCGTTATCTCATTATCGTTGATTTTTGCTCCTTATTATCTCTATCATCGATTTCGTTTCCGATCTCTCAGTTCCTGTTCCTTGTCTAATTTCCAATTAGCACATGTTAGTTTCGTAACGAGCAGAACAGGGAACAGTGCAAGTGAATAACAGTTGTATCAGAGAACAGTAACAGTTGTGTTCCGACGACTGCTAACATCTCAATTGCCCGTGTAAACGCGCCCTACACACTGTATCTGAATTGAAACACTCACACACTTATACTAGGTAATTACACACTGCAAGCAAACAGAGTCGCTCGTGTGAAGGTGGCCTTATTATACTACACACGATTTATCTATCGAGTGAACAGTTGTTGCACGCGCCTGAGAAAAAGAGAGAGCGAGAGAGATTATTGGGAGAGAAGGAAAAATATAGAGAAGATGGAGAAGAATGGGTAGAGGATATGTGAGGAGATCAAAAATATTAGTGGAAGTGCAGGAGAGAGAAAACCATGATGAAGATGAAGAGAGATGGACAAATCAGAGAGAGAATAGTTTAGGACAATAGAGACGGAAGAGAATGGAAGGGTTATAACAATATTTGGAAGAATATGAGTGAAAGTCCTATAGAAAATATGGAATAGAGGAGATATGAGAGAGTTTACTACGTTTGATGAAAAATCAAATTTGAAGTATTTGAAGTGAAATATAACTGAGAAAAAGAAGGACTCACAATGAATAGATAAGGTAAAAATCTGGTGTGGCGCACTCACACAACTTTCCTTGCCGTTATGAAAATTGATCACCTGACGCTAGAGTTCCCGCGCATCTCAAGTCTACTACTATTCAAAAATCTAAGCCAGCTGGTGACAGGACAATAACGCTGGAGACACACATGAGGTCTGCTATCCCTTCATAGTGAATGATTTTAATAGAATCAACAATAACTTGCAATTGAATAATCACTTTTCTCGAATTTAGAGTCTATTTTCAATTCTAGGGTGAAAATGTTACTGAACATTAATTGTAGAGATTTTCATGCTCAATCTACACCACTTGATTTTTTCGTTTAAATTGTATCTGAAGCCTGATAATTGGTAATCTAAAATCGAACTTTGCATAGATGGGGCGGAGCTCCTGAAATTTTTACAGATATGAGACTTGTGGCAGTTGATAGAGCTTATCAATTACTATTTTTAATAAATTTGATGGAAATCGTTGAAGCCGAAAATTGTCGAAATTGTTCGTGACGTATCCTTATATTGTAAGGACCTTAAGTTCCAAATTTCAAGTCATTCCGTTGATTGGGAGATGAGATATCGTGTACACAGACGCACATACACTCATACACACACACACACACATACAGACCAATGACCAAAAACCACTTTTTTGGACTCAGGGGACCTTGAAACATATAAATTAGATTATATTAGATTTAGGTAATAGGGCAAGGGAAGTTATAATACAAAAAATAATAATCCTCAATACGAAGTTGAATAAAAACATATTGATCAATATTTAACCACGATCTTAAGCCCCGCACACATACATCGATTTTTGTTCGTACGATATATTGCCATCCTTGTGAATTCTATCAGATTAAACGGAGCTTAACAAACATCATCTGTTTGAAATCATCTGTTTAAACTAATAGAATTAATAAGGACGGAAGAATATCGTACGAACAAAAATCGATGTGTGTGTGCGGAACTTTACTCCTTCTGTTCACCTTGAGAACATACGATTAAGGTAAGAAATACGAGAATGGAGAGAGTGGGAGTCCAAGAAATAAGAAGCTAAAATGGAGGAAATATGATCGATCTGACTTCTATGGAACACTATAACAAGGAAAATTGATTCTGAAATAATAGTGAAAAAACAGGATTAATTTGTGAGCTATCAGATCATCCTGACAAATTCTTCATCAAAAATATTTGAGCAGTTAAGCAGTTAAGGCTGTGCAAAGGCTAAAAATAAACTAACTACTCGTGATATTTTTCTAAGTTTTTCGATTTGTATTATATCATCAAGCTATCAGAATGAAAAAGTTTTCTCAGGAAAACATTTTTTTCCGATCATTACTTTTTAAGATATAAGCACCTGAACTTTGAGTTTTTGGGACAGAACATTTCAAATTCGGTGAGATATAAATCCATGAGATTTAGATAATGGATTCTTCATGGAATTTTTGATCTAGTAAAACAAAAATTTCCTGAAATATCAACTTTTTAAAAAGTTATTCAATTTACCAAAAATAACTCAACTGAAAGTTATTTTTAGTAAATTGAATAACTATCTAAAAATTTATATTTTTAGAAAATTCTTGTTTTACTAGATAAATAATATCATGAAGAATCTATCCTCAAAATCTCTCACAGAATTTGAAATGTTCTGTCCCAAAAATTTAATCTTTAGGCGCTCATATATCAAAAAGTAATGATCAGAAAAAAGTTTTTTCTTGAGAAAACTTTTTCATTTTGATAGCTTGATGATTTTATACAAATCGAAAAACTTTGAAAAATATCACAAGTAGAAAGTTTATTTTTAGCCTTTGCACAGCCTTAAGGTAAGAAATACAAAAATGGAGATATGGGAATTCAAGGAATAAGAAGCTAAAATGAAGGAAATGTGATCGATCTGACTTCTATGGAACACTATAACAAGAAAAATTGATACTGAAATGATAGTGAAGAAATCTGGTGTGGTACTCACACAACTTTCCTTGCTCATCGAACTGTAAGCCCCGTTCTTAAACGAGAGTAATGTAGGGGAATAACATAATGACAATTGGCGGCAAAATATTTGAAACTACGATCAGACTTCTGTATATGTTTATATATTATTGTTTTCAAAGTACTTTTTCCTTTGTGTAAATTGTGGAATTCGATGATTTTTTTAAAGTCGTCAAAACAGCTGTTCTACAGATGAAATATCTCGCCTATGTGTTCTTTTTATGAACTACTCTACCTAACTACCTCATGCACGAGAAGGAGGTTACAAAGTCCATTTCTCAAGGATGGGGTGGACCCCCAATTAGTTTCCCAGAAAGGAGACTCATGCCAGTTGATAGAGCTGATAAATAACTATAAAGAGTATGAATTTGAAAAAAAAATCGGTCAAGTCATTTTTGAGAAAATCCTGAAAAACATGGTTTTTTAGTAATTATCCGCCATTTTTCTCAAGAATATTACGGAGCTCCTGCAATTTTTCCAGAGATGAGACTCATGTCAGTTGATAGGGCTTATTAATATCCATGGTATAAATTTGAAGAAAATCGTTAGAACCGTTTTCGAGAAAACCGTGAGAAACATGATTTTTTAGTAATTATCCACCATTTTTTCCGCCATTTTGAATTCAATTTTATTGAATTTCTTATTTTCGGATCCTCATGGTATAAGGACCTCAAGTTAGAAATTTCAAGTCAATCGGTTGATTAGGAATGGAGTTATCGTGTTCACAGACATACACACATACACACCCACACACACACATACACACACATACACACACACATACACACGCATACACACACACACACACACACACACAGACCTACACCCAAAAATCATGTTTTTGGACTCAGGGGACCTTGATACGTATAGAAAACTTGAAATTAGGGTACCTTAATTTTTTTTCGAAAGCAATACTTTCCTTACCTATGGTAATAGGGCAATGAAAGTAAAAACAGGATTAATTTGTGAGCTATCAGATCATCCTGACAAATTCTTCATTAAAAACATTTGAGCAGTTAAGCTTTAAACAAGCATACTACTTATAAGACTCAGTACTCAGTTAGACTTCAGCAATCTATAGTTACCAGATATAATATGGTTAAAATAGTAAGTCAATTATCCGAGTTGGCAAAGCATGACATGAGAAACATGGCGTATGCTCCGGACGCCAATTATTGTTTCAAAAATGGAAATTTCGGAAAAAATGGGAGTGGTTTGTAGGGGAAGGGGCGGTACACACAGGTCTAGTTAACACGTGTACTGAGCTTGCAAGCGGTGGCCTACAATTTGGGGGGTGAAAGGCGGGGAGGTCCGAGAGGGGGTGGGCATTGCATGTGAATGAATAAGGAACTAATGTTCTAGTTCTCTCCTTCTTTTCATCAACTTCTCCTTGTTTTTCTTGATGTCTCCTTCATATTCCCTGTTTTTTCTTCTTGTCCCTCTCCTTCTTCTTCTTCTTCTTCTTCTTCTTCTTCTTCTTCTTCTTCTTCTTCTGCTGCTTCTTCTTTTTATTTTCTTTTTCTTCTTCTTCTTCTTCTTCTTCTTCTTCTTCTTCTTCTTCTCCTTCTCCTTCCTCTCCTCTTTTTTAATCTTCTTTTTCTACTTCCTCTCCTTCTTTCCCGTCCTTCTCCTCTCTCACTTTACCGTCCACAAGCCTTTTGTCTCCCTACATCATTTCCTCTACGTCTTATCCTTTCTCTTCTTCTTCTTAGCATTCTTCCTCTCCTTCTCTTTCTTCTACTTCTTCTTCTTCTACTACTACTACATCTCCTACATTTCTCACATCTCTCACATTTCTTCTTCTTTTCCCATCTTCTCCCATCCTTCTCTTTCTTCTGCTCCCTCTCCTCCTTATTCTTCTTCTTCTCCTTCATGTCTTCTCTCGCATCCTCCGGTTATTCTCATTCTTCTATTTTCTCTCCTCATCTCACAAGATTTCAATGGGCACATGAAATGGGAAAAATAATTATTAAGCGATTTTTGAATTTTAGGCCTCTCCACCACTCAATATCGGAATTGGAAAATTCCTCCCTGAATAACCGTTGAGAAAAACGTAGACCTAAAAAAAACTATAGTAGACTTTACTATAGAGACTCTCATTTCTGGAAACTTCTACAATATAATTTTTAAATGATAATAGTAGCTTACATTCAAGATTTCAGACCGGTTTTTTTTGCGCAATTACCGAGAAAAGGAAAAATTTTTGCGCAAAATTTTTCCCCATCCCCCTACCCCTTCCCCCTCCCCTCTAGAGTTTGCGCATGCGCAAACTCCCCCTCTCCTCCCCCTCTCCCTCTCCTTCTCCCTCTCCTTCTCCCTCTCCCTCTCCTTCTCCCTCTCCCTCTCCCTCTCCCTCTCCCTCACCCTCTCCTTCTCCTTCTCCCTCTCCCTCTCCCTCTCCCTCTCCTTATCTTATCTCACCTCTCCCAGTGAGGACGAGGGGGTGAAAGAGAGAGAGTGATCTTTCCCTCTCTCTCAGTGAGGGAAAAAATAATTTCCCTTTCTCTCTCTTTGAGGGAAAAAGGGAAAAAATAATTTCCCTGTTGGAAAAATTAATTTCCCTTTCTACTGTCAGATTAAAGTGAATCCGGTTTGCTTTCCACCCGACAGTTTAGAAGAAGAAGAATTTCCAAATTCTAAAATTCCTCTCTTCTATGTGTGCTGTACAAACCTGCGGGCGTTGTTTTTTTTTGGTCAAGTGTGCTCTCCGAGAATATCTATTAGTAAATTTAGTACGAACAAGCATTCCAAAATATTTATAGATATTCTCAGACCTATATCACTTGGTGCGCTCAAATCAACATCATCAATATTTGCATTCACTGTGCATTCTCTTAGGAAAATTCGATTTCCACTGACATTAAGTTCCCACGAGCGTGAAAGAAAACTTTTAAGTTTATGCTTGTTTAAGACTAGAGAATACTCATTGGGCAAGTTGATAACCTCTTTAAAGTCTCCTTCACTATCAATATCAATTATGTGTATGCAAATTTCACCACTATCAGGAAATGTGACATTGGTTACAGTAAACCAATCGTAAGCCAAATGGTCAAAACCCCAATTTGCTTGCGGTCTGCATCAATTGAAATTCATTAAAGCTTGCGCAATCGAAATAAGCACTCATTTTATCGTCTTATCAGTTCGAACGTTTCAAAGCAAATGACACCTTCTGTTGCTGCAATTCGACGCATGCTATACTTTCCTTATCTAATGTGATGTTAAGTAGTGAAATCCATCACTCATGCCTAGGTTATAGAGAGAGAGAAATGGTGATGCGCTCCTATGTGTTTCTCTCTCACACAAGTAGCAGACTGGTATGCACCCAATTCGGGCCTCCTCGCGTGTTGCTGCTTTTCCTCTGCTGCAAAAGCCATGTGTGTTGAGTTTGCTCTCCTTTACTTCGTCATCCGTATACGAGCATATGCCTCTTTCTGCGTAGCGGAGCACAGCATTTTACGAATGAGGAGTAAAGAGAGAATAGAGAATTCATTCCGTTCTCCCTATGATCGACCGTTCGCTACTACTAGCAGTTGAATTGGATGCTACGAAGTCTGCTTTCCTTCGCCAGCTCTGCTTTCCCTCGCCAGCTATGCTTACAATTAAATTGTTACCGCTCGTTATAGATTTTCTTTTGGGGCTAATACAACCCAGCATATTGACCAAGACCCATTTTCGATGTAATCAAATCTCCCACCTGTTCCTCAGTCAAATTATGTTGTTTAGCCTCTATCCACTTCATATTAAACTAACTTTTGCATAATCCTTACAATATCGTAGGCCATTTTGTGAATGAATAATTTTAAATAATCTATAAAGCGGGTGAACATTGCAGTCTCATCACAGTATCTTTTTCAGAATTTGTAATCAAGGTTGTTAGTTCATCATTAACTTTTTAACAGCAAGATCCAATTCATCTTTCTTAATAAAATCTTTTAAATCAGTTTTTTGTGCATATT
>NC_052509.1:8562667-8667813 GCF_014356525.2 Nilaparvata lugens
GAATATTAAAAATATTCCTCCACATGATGTGGTAGGACGATATAGAACGGTATGGAGCGTGAATTGAATAATTAAATGATTTTTTCAAACCGTAATAAATTTCGAAATATTACTCATTTATAAATTATTGACGCAAATTTGGACGTATTTTTAATCACTAGGCTCCATCTTCAGCCTACTGGTGACTTCAGGTGATTGGTGACTGGTGACTGGCGTACAGGTGTATTGGTGACTTCCCTTATTGAGATGAAGTACCCTCAGCATGGTTTTCATCTAGAGAATTCAATAGCATATTGAATTACTAGCTTTTGAAAAAAAAAACTTTCGATGAAATTTCTAAGTTATCACGAAAACGTGCATCTGGTTATCAACTGTTCTGAGAACTAACTTTATCAAATAGAGGATTCATGGATTTCATCGGTTTCGAATTGAAAAAAGCTTACTGAGAATAAGTTGAAGATATTCATTCTCAAAATCCGAAAACTTGAACTTGTATTCATTTATCAGATGGAATAAAAATTTGTACATGTATTCATGAGATAGAATGTGTACTCAACTCAGAACTTTAAACAAGAATGAACTGAGTACGTCTCCTATCTCGATGCTCTTGAAGATAACCTCATAGTGATTAAAAGTGTAACTTAAGCTACTGCCCGAATGATTCTTTATCACAAATGACAATGTATTGCCTGATCTCCTAATATTATTGTGTACACTTCTCAACTGATAACAAAATCACACAATAATAACCACAAATAATTGCTCACAAATACAATAACTATTAAATGAAAATAATATCATTTGAAACTCTTGCTCTGCAAGAGCTATACAGTTATTACTTTCCTTGCCCTATTACCATAGGTAAGGAAAGTATTGCTTTCAGAAAAAAATCAAGGTATCCCAATTTCAAGTTTTCTATACGTTTCAAGGTCCCCTGAGTCCAAATACATGATTTTTGGGGTGTTGATCTGTGTGTGTGTGTGGTGTGTGTGTGTGTGGTGTGTGTGTGTGTGTGTGTGTGGTGGTGTGGGTGGTGTGTGTGTGTGTGGTGTGTGTGTGTGTGTGTGTGTGTGGTGTGTGGGTGTGTGTGTGTGTGTGGTGTGTGTGTGTGGTGTGTGTGTGTGTGTTGTGTGTGTGTGTGTGTGTGTGGTGTGTGTGTGTGTGTGTGTGTTGTGTGTGTGTGTGGGTGTGGTGTGTGTGTGGTGTGTGTGTGTGTGTGTGTGTGTGTTGGTGGTGTGTGTGTGTGTGTGTGTGTGTGGTGTGTTGTGTGTGTGTGTGTGTGGTGTGTGTGTGGTGTGTGTGTGTGGGGGTGTGTGTGTGTGTGTTGTGTGTGTGTTGGTGTGGGTGGTGTGTTGTGGTGTGTG
The DNA here is from genome assembly GCF_014356525.2 of Nilaparvata lugens. NCBI lineage: Eukaryota > Metazoa > Arthropoda > Insecta > Hemiptera > Delphacidae > Nilaparvata > Nilaparvata lugens. Next base: position 8,564,032 of record NC_052509.1, read on the forward strand.
TGTGTGTGTGTGTGTGTGTGTGTGTGTGTGTGTGTGGTGTGGTGTGTGTTGTGTGGTGGTGTGTGTGTGTGTGTGTGGTGTGTGGTGTGTGTGTGTGTGGGTGTGTGTGTTGTGTGTGTGTGGGTGTGTGTGTGTGGTGTGGTGGTGTGTGTGTGTAAGTGTGTGTGTGTGTGGGTGTGTGTGTGTGTTGGTGTGTGTGTGTGGTGTGTGTGTGTGGTGTGTGTGTGTGTGTGTGTGTGTTGTATATGTGTATGTCTGTGAACACGATAACTCCATTTTAATTAACCGATTGACTTGAAATTTTAAACTTAAGGTCCTTATACCATGAGGACCCGACAATAATTAACTCAATTCAAGATGGCGGAAAAAATGGCGGATAATTACTAGAAAACCATGTTTTTCACGATTTTCTCAAAAACGGCTCTAACGATTTTCTTCAAATTTATACCATGGATAGCTATTTATAAGCCCTATCAACTGACATGAGTCTCATTCCTGGGGAAATTGCAGGAGCTCCGTAATAAATCTTGAGAAAAATGACGGATAGTTACTAAAAAACCATGTTTTTCTCGATTTTCTCAAAAATGACGACCGATCTATTTCAAATTCATACCCTCTATACTTATTCATCAGCTCTATCAACTTGCATGAGTCTTTTTCCTAGGAAACTAATGGGGTCCACCCCATCCTTGAGAAATGTACTTTGTAAACTCCTTCTCGTGCATGAGGTAGGTAGGTAGAGCAGTTCATAAAAAGAACACATAGTCGAGATATTTCATCTTTAGAATAGCTGTTTTGACGACTTTCAAAAAAATTATTTATTTATTTATTTATTAGGTTAGCAAAAAAAATACAAGAATCGGAAAAGAAAAAACAGGCTATTGCCAACTTCTTCAATTTCCTAATTTCGTTTTAAATTGTCCAAATATTATAGGTTATGTCCATTCAAATTTCTACACCAAATCACAATCTAAAATATAAATTAGAATAAAACAAACAATTTCAAATTTGGATGGATTAATAATAAAAGTTTCTTAGAAAAATCATCGAATTTCACAATTTACACAAAGGAAAAAGTACTCTGAAAACAATTATATATACACATATACAGTAGTCTGATCGTAGTTTCAAATATGTTGCCGCCAATCGTCATTATGTTATTCCCCTAAATTATTCTCGTTCAAGAATGAGGCTTACAGTTCAATGAGCAAGGAAAGTTGGGTGAGTGTACCACACCAGATTTTCTTATATCTAGGATCTAGAACTCACAGCACTATTCAATTGATATTTTCAAACTATAGTGAGGTTCACGTTATAATGGAAGTTTAGAAAGATAGGAGAGCATTGTTGACGCCTTTTTGCCTTGCCACTGCCTTCTTTAAAGGATTTATGATACCGGTAGGCTATATCTGATGTAATATTAACTATTTATTCTTGTTTATAATAAATCATTATTATATTGTGTTCGTTAAGAACATATGTTTTTATACAGATTGAACAATACATTTCATGATTGTGTATGAATATTTGTTACTGATTCGTGATTGATTATATTTCAACATTGTTAAGAAACCGATCTGGCAACGTTGCGGAACTAGAAAAGGATAGCGCCATTTGCTTTATAGAGTGATAGACAAGGCTAGTAACACCAATGTTAATCAAATACTGTCATTATAATGTGGACCTCACAAAACAACTTAAGAACTGACCGGATAAACTTGATATGAGCTTGGTTACTACTTAGCATTCAATGCCTTGTGTACACAAGTGCCCCATCAATAAGATAACAACTGACTCATCACATAATCCCTCAACATCAAAATGTAGCGGCATCTAAAAATCTATAATTATTGTGGAGAACTGTTTGGTTACTTTTTGGAAACAGTAGGACTAGGCTACTCCTAGATCGGCAGCTGAAGTATAGAAAATAGTAATCTTGGTTAATCATCATGAGCTTAAGGGTAAACAAAGATATGAAGATTCTTAATAATGGAAGAAGAGACAAAAATTGGAGAAGAAGTGTGAAAGACAGAGAAAGAGGGAGTGAGAGTGATTGAGAACAAGTGAATGAGAGAAGGACAGAGTGAGAGAGAGAGAGAGAGAGACAAAGAGTGTAAGATGGAGAACGAGAGAGTGAGAGAGAGATTAGATTAAGAGACAGACATAGAGTGAGAGAGAGTATGTAAGAGGGAGGGAGAGAGAGTAATGGAAAACGAGAGATTGCGAGAGAGACAGAGATAGAGTAAGAGAGAATATGTAAGAGACGGAGTAAAAGAGAGGGAGTGAGAAGAAGGGAGAAACGGACAAAAGAATCGATCGAATAGAGGTTAAAAATTATCATTTTGGTGTAACTTTTGTACCCCTAGGGTTCCACCTCGGAATTCTACACAGAACCCACTATTAAAATATTATGTAGGATACTAATAATATAATTATACAGATCAGTAAGATGATTGGAGATAATGAGGGATAAAACTATTTGAATCCTAGACTTGAATAGCTAAAAGTATTTGGGATTAGCATATAAGGAGATAAGAATGGAATATTCTCTAGTAATCTTAGTTGTGAATTTGAAAGAAAGATTGCTTTTATGAATGAAAAATATTTTAATAATGATATTTTTACATACCTCTGGTGCATCATGTCCTGAATCCAGTTTCAGTATCATCAAATGAATCACCCATGCTGTGGAAAATATAAGGAGAAGTGATTAAAAGTGAAATAGAGTTGAAAATCTCTGATTAGAGCATTTTCTCACATTGAAATGTATTGCTATGAATTTATCTGACATGAAGAACAGTGTTAATCTATCGCAAAAGTATGACCAATTACTGAACTCTGATAATAAAAGAAATATTAGTTTCTATTTTCGGCGAAATTTCACAAATACAAAGATTGATGGAACTAAATAAACTATTCACACTGTGCAATGACTTATAAACCAGTGTGGGAATTATCAAAATTATTATTTTTAATATTAATTACCATTTAAATAATTATTTCCCACTCTATTACTATTTTTAATAGTAAAACACTGCTATATAGGAACACATTGCTATTTTTAATAGTAATGAGTTCCTTTCCAATATTCGATAGTAGGAACACATTACTATTTTCCAATATTTAATAGTAGGAATTATTTAAATAATCAATCAGTCAGCTAGATGTGTTCCTCTCCAATTTTTATGTTTCTATTGTGTATATTCAAGTAACATTATTTCAATTTCACTGAGAAATAAGAAACTGTTTTCATAATACTATTATTTAACGATAATCCCAATCAAATGCTGTAAATCACCCTGGAGACTTCTTCTACTGCAAATATTGACAACAGGGTTAACAGCTAGATGGAAATTCGATGAGAGCCACTATCCAAAAATTATTTGCCAACCCGGGAATCAAATCCGGTACCTCCTAATTGCTAGTCAGGTATGCTGACACTTACACCAAACTGACAATATCTGGATAGCAGCGCTCATTTTATACGAAGCCATAGCTGCCAACCAATCCACAGATGGAATTAAATTAGAAATTGCATTTGTTCAAATGCTAATTAATGCAATTAAGAAAATGGGATTTTCGTTACATAATAATTATACATTAATTAGCATTTGAACAAATGCAATCTCCAATTTAATTCCATCTGTAAACTGTTTCCATTTCTTACATCATAAACAATCTCTTATGAACTGGAATCAAACTTGTAATAGTATACTGTAGATTGAGCCATATGATTGGTAGTTGACTAGCCTGAGAAAGTGAAAGACTGTCATTGGTCGAGACAGAACACGCCCGTCGTTTGACCAATGAGAGCCTCTCAATTCCATAGGTCAGTCAACTGTTAATCATATGCCTCCATTTTGCTACAAAATGTTTTGCTGTTTGATGTTCAAGATTTCAGTTTATTATAGTGAGGTCCACGTTGTAATGGCTGTGGAGAAAGCTAGAACAACGTTGCCGAACCTCTGTCTTGTCAATGCCTTCTATAGGCGTTGTCTAATACAGGTTTATTAATGTGATATTAACTGGTCTTTCTCGTTTGCAATAATCAATTATATTTTATCATAGACAAGGATAGCAATATCATTGCTAATCAAACACTGCCATTATAACGTGGACCTCACTATGGGAATTGATGAGTGCATGTAACAGATGGATCTAGATTCACAATAATTTTCCGATTGATAAGTGATTGTAGTTACATCAAGTCCTTGAATAAATCAAAAAATTAATAGACTATTGATTTTTAGAAGTAGAGTGCTGTCAGATTCATAGTCTAGTCACTATATGCATTGGTGCATGCAATTTATATTGTAATTCTGATTTTTGATATATTATTTGGGTACATAAGAGAAGTCCAGAACCAATTTGTTCATGCAAAATTCCCTTGTGCTAGATAAAGAGTGGCCCAAAAACCTCGTATTTTCGGTTCATTTTCCAGTTTTCAGCTATTCCGCCAAATTCCGTAATCGGACAGAAAAATTTGCTCACACCTTTTTCTCTGTTCATAAAATTCTGAATAAAACGGAATCATTTGGATTTCTCTATCTCCAATGAGTACTGAGTTATTATTTTTTCAAAAATGAGTGAAATTTGAAGGAAAAATCAATTTTGATGAAGTTTAGTTTTTGATCAACAATATCTTCTGATTGTTAACATTTAGATGTATGATTCAAAATCCCTCTGAACGTATTTTTGTGCTCTATAATCTGAGAACAGGGAGAGCGCTCTATCTCGAATAGATTTCCAGGTACACCTGACAACAATGCTTCTTGTATTGTGAAAAACACCTAATTTTCATCTTCAACCATCATCACCAACTACATTGTCTTCACATTGATATTTCGCACAATGACATGAGTTCATGAGATCATTTTCTATGAGAATCACCCGCTAGATGTACTTCATTTCAGTATTTCCTAGTGGAAAGGCGCGCTTAAGGACACCTCAAGGATCAAATTTTCAAACACATAACTTTCTACACAATCCTCAGATTTCATCTTACTACCCTTCATTCTTCTCGGATTGTCAAGGAGGTCCAAAATAATGCATCATAAGTCAAATTTGGTCGAAAAATGAAAAATTTATTGTTGAGTGTACTTAAAGCCCATATTCCAATACACAAAAAATGGTCGATTTCTATATTCAAAGCTATGTATCTCAGTAACCCCTTATTATAAAAATCATTACTTGGTCTTTGATATTCATTAATCATTGTATAATCATTGTTCACTCATTGTTTATTCATTGCTTATTCATTGTTTACTCATTGTTCACATTATCCTCGTCGTTTATTCATTTACATAAATGATTGTGACCTGTAATGAATGTCATATATTATGGGAGATCGTTTGCTTGTGGAGTACATTTCACAAGCAGCCTCTACATCATGTTAAAAACAGGCTGAACAAAATTCGAAGCCCAAAAATACCCACACAAAAGTTGCCATGATCGCTGAGCAAGATACACGTGAAAACAGAATGTTATCGTATCGGCTCCTGGGGAGAGGAAACTCCCAAGAATGATCGCTGTCGATAGTGGAAGGAAACCCAGAAGCAATTCATGGCTTAGGCCGAGAAGGAAGAGAGGGATTAAGGGTATAACCTTAGGAAGGGAGAGGGGATTCCATTTTGCTTTTGTTCGTTGCCCCCAGGGGGTCGGGTAGAGGGGGGGGGGTTAGGGGGTTTGGAAGAAAACCCCCCGGGGAAAAAGAGAGGCATTTTATACGAGAAAAGCCCGATATCGATGCGTGTATGTTTGTAAAGTACAGCGCATTTACAAGGCACCCTGTATATTGTGAAAAGCTAAAGTCCTGAGGACAAAGAGTATCGGTTTCGGAGAAGTAGAGGAGTAAAAGAGGAGGAGAGGAGGAGAAGAAGGCAAGAGTAGTCCCGTTGGATTTGTTGCGCCCCTTGTTCAACAAATGACTTCTAGTCGACGATTTCCAGCTGAAAAGAAAAGCGTTTTTCGCGGCTTTAATCAGCTGGTTTTCCAAGTGCGTTGGCTTTTCCTTTCTCGCCACACCGTCGTTTCGTCAATGGCTGCCATTTCTCTTCACCCTCTTTCTATTTTCCTCCTCCTTTTTCCTTTTTCTTCTCTCCGATTCCATCAACCGAGTTGCTCTGGAAAGATCTTGTTCGAGATTGTGTTACTCGGGTAACAACAAACAGCGTTAGTTCACAGTTAGTAAAACTTGATGTTTCTACTGACATGCATTGTTGAATATTTTCAAAGGAGATTTTGAATCAGAGTTCTTGCATCATCACAGATTTAAGCCTATACTTTGTACTTGGCTATTATAATAAGGTCCACGTTATAATGACAGTAACATTGGTGTTGCTATCCTTGTCTATCATTCGATAAAGCAGAAAGCGCTATCCTATCCTTTTCTAGCTCCGCAACGTTGCACAGATCATTTCTCAATAATGCAGGCCTACAATATGCCTGACATATCGAAGTCATTCGATTACCTTCTTTAACGTTTGTAAAACACAGATTCTCAATCAAGCTGCTATCCTTGTCTATCATTCGACAAAGCAGAATCGCTATCCTTTTGTAGCTCCGCAACGTTGCATAGATTCTCAATTTGAATCAAGTTTCAAGAAAGCACAAAACAGTTTAGATGGGAATCATCATATAAATGCTCAATATATGGAAAAAAATGTACATGATATACAACAAAATGATTGAGTGAATTGGAGCAATACTGAAAATTAAGCAGATGAAGGAATATGAATCATAAAGTACAATGGAGTGGGTAGATGAAAATTTTGAATAATACCCTAATAAAACCACGTTTCAAGAAGTCATTCATTAGGGGTATTCACAATGTTGTTTTAGCCAGCTAAAGTGCTATTTGATAACTCTGGATTGTGAACGCCCCATCTAAACCAATCTGCTATTAGTTAACTGCAGTAGCGATCCAAGCGGATAATTTGTGTAACTTAAAGCTAGTTTGAAAAAGTAAGATCATAAACATATGGCTGCCGCTTTAAAAGAGATAGCTAGAGTTAGCGGACTCAAACCTGCGCTATCTGCCATCTCGTCTGTTAATTTTTTTCTAACGTACCACTATAGCATTGAGTTAACACAGACTTAGCGAATAGCTGGAGGTAGCGAATAGCTCGACTTAGCCAGCTATCTCCAACATTATGAATACCCCTAATATAACACTTTGTGAAGAATTACTAACTTCACAATAAACAATCCATTGTTTATAATCTCAATATCGGGGCACCGAGCTCGCTCGTTATTTTCATTCATTGATAAACTAAACACAATTCTCTAAAATAATCGTGTTTATATTTCACAGCTGGCTATACGCCATCTTATGAATTTCGGGGATGCGATATTTTGATTTTTCACATACTCACTCGCTCACTCTTTTTTTATTTTCCACAGAAAGTCTCAGCTGTTTCAGCCAAGGATGAATTATCCTTTCAATGTCGTTCAGCGAGTTTTCCCAAGGGTGAGACCTAGTGCAATCGAATTTTGATATCATAAACCTACTATGTTCCAAATTTCGTGGAAATCGTTAGAGCCGTTTTCGTGATCTGCTGAACATAAATAACCAGATATAAATATACAGAAATTGCTCGCTTAATATAATAGGATAGAATTTATAAGGACGGAAAAAAATCGTACAAGCAAAAATCGATGTAGGCTTTGAAGCACTCACTTTTTTATTTTCCACAGAAAGTCTCAGCTGTTTCAGCCAAGGATGAATTATCCTTTTAATGTCGTTCAGCGAGGTTTCCCAAGGATGAGACCTAGTGCAATCGAATTTTGATATCTTAAACCTACTATGTTCCAAATTTCGTGAAAATCGTTAGAGCCGTTTTCGTGATCCGTTGAACATAAATAACCAGATATAAATATACAGAAATTGCTCGCTTAATATAATAGGATTTATCGCTTGCTTGACAAAAGAGTGTAAAAATACATATGTGGATAAATCACAAATTTAGCAGTTTGAACATTTTTTGTAGAGTCAAACAAATTTGTAGAGCATTCTCACCAGTTCTATCTTGAAATCTCTTTTTCTTTCTGAAGCAACATAGTTAGTCTCGGAAGTGCTGAAGGCACATTTCTCCAACTAAAACCAACCCAATTAGCAACCTTGTAATAGCATGATACCTTCTTTCATAATTATTATAATTATAATCGAGCTCCACCACTTATCTCATACTTTTCCATACACACCACCCCTACAACCCAGCTGTGGACAACCCTCTGAAAAAGGGAACACACAAAAAATCTCTGAACAAGATAGATCGTTAACATGTCTGTTATAGTAAGGACAGTGGTACACACCCCTAAGTCTTACTAATGGAGGGTTGGGGGTTGAAACAACCCTTGCTGCACACCCTTTGTCTTGGCACTCGTTACATAAGAGTTCACTTAGAAGAACAAGACATTCAAATTAGAGGACGGCTTGTCAATTTTATAATTAAACCAAAACTTCTGTTGTTGTAGTCGCTACAGTTGGCAACCCTTTTCCCTTTTCTCCACTACAGTTGGCAACCCTTTTTCCTTTTCTCAGCACGCCTTATGTCGGAAGGAAAGGATCCTTGTGTTTAATATTAAGTAGTTGTCAAAGGGAAAAATGTAACATCAGTTTTAATTATAAGAGGGATGATGCTACAGATGGAAAGTTGGAATTATATTAAGTTTTATTACTGAGGAATTGGAGTTTTTCAATGTACTTATAGGATTGAAAGTTCTAGGAGACATTGGAAAACTCTAAGGGCTTGTAAAAATTAAAGCTCCAGAAGATTTTTTTTCTCAAAATTTAGAAAATTTTATTGACCGAGCGAAGTGAGGTCTAAGATTCAAGTCGACGGTTTGTCATTTCTCTTAATGTTTAAATGTTTGAATGTTTATATGTTGCGCATTTACGGCGAAACGCGGTAATATATTTTCATGAAATGAAAGGTATGTTCCTTTTTTAATTGCGCGTCGACGTATGTACAAGGTTTTTGGAAATTTTGCATTTCAAGGATAATATAAAAGGAAAAAGGAGCCTCCTTCATACGCCAATATTGGAGTAGAAATCAGACTATAGAATTATTCATCATACATCAGCTGTCAAGTGATTACACAGATGTGTGGAGAAGTCAGGTACTTGTGGATGAGAATACTGCGTGAGGTCTACTGTTCACAGAACTACTAGTTATAAAGATTGATAAAAGAATAACAGAGAAATTAATTATTTTCGTACTGCATGAATGCACAAGACAAACAAGATCATCTGAAAAACATTGTAAAAACAGCTGTATGACCATATTTTTTCGTGAATTTTATTGTTCTCATCCTGTATCATAACACTGTTCCATAAACAGTTGGAACAATGGAAGAAGTTATCAAGTTTTTTTAATGATAACGATAGAATATTATCTATTATTTTTCCAATTCATTCAAATGAATACATGTTTCGAAATCCATGATGTCGGAACATTAATGAAACTTTCATCATGGACAGGTATCACTATATCTCGTCTCATACAATACCACCCTTTTATTTCATCTATTCTTTTGATAAAATAGTAGGTCTACTTGATAATAATTATTTTTATGATGTATGAATTATTCATAGTGTGTTTCAAACTATGTATGAGTTTGAAAAACTTAAACTATATAAGATATGAATAATTACTCACGTACATGGATTATTCATAGTGTTGGAGTGGCCGTAGTCGAGTGGATCAGATGCTGGCTTTATGATTCAGAGGCCCGGGTTCAAATACCGGCCCGGGCAAGATATTTATCTCGGGCCACTCCCATGTTTTGGATGGATACGTTAAACCGTCGGTCCCGGCTGCCTAAAAAGCAGTCGTTAGGTCATGTCAGAGGCCCAGAAATTGATCAGTTGCGACCTGAAAACTCTGACACCAGACCTGAGCCAGCCAGGTCACTCGATATTATTATTATTTTTTTATTCATAGTGTTACCTGATACTAATCCTAGTACCCAAAAAAGAAGAGTGTATGTTTTGCTATGTAAAACTATGTTTTGTACAACTCCTTTTTTCATTGGAAGACACCAGTGGCATAGCGGTTTTGTTCAACTCAACTTATTTTATTAAATATGAATACATTAAACTATTACAGCCAAAAAGCTATTGAATCTATATATATAAAAGCACTCACTCACTGACTCACTCACTCATTCACTCGCAGAACTAAAAAACTAACGGACCAAAAACGTTCAAATTTGGAAAGTATGTTCAGTTGGTCCTTTAGAGGCGCTAAGATCGGATTTGGAAAAATTTCCAAAGATATGCCCAAAATCTGCGTTTTTCCAGCGTTGTGTTTAAAGGAATTTGCAATAACGTCAAAAATACGCCTAACATTAGCGTTTTTCCAGCGTTTTTTTGCTTTTTCTCAGATTTATCGAGAACAAATGAACAGAAATTGTTCAAATTTGGTATAGAAGCTCAGCTAGGGTGTAATAATGTTGTGTTAAAAGGAATTTGCAATAACGTCAAAAATACGCCCAAAATTAGCGTTTTTCCAGCGTTTTTTTGCTTTTTCTCAGCTTTATCGAGAACAAATGAACAGAAATTGTTCAAATTTGGTATAGAAGCTCAGCTAGGGTGTAATAATGTTGTGTTAAAAGGAATTTGCAATAACGTCAAAAATACGCCCAAAATTAGCGTTTTTTGGCTTTTTCTCAGATTTATCGAGAACAAATGAACAGAAAAAGTTCAAATTTACTACAGAAGCTCAACTGGGGTGTAATAATGCTGTGTTAGAAGGAATTTGAAATATCACCAAAGATACGCCCAAAATTAGCGTCTAAATTGGGTCTTAAAATTTTGTGATGAGGTGACTTTAATATTTCATCAAAGATACGCCCAAAATCAGCGTTTTTCCAACGTTTCTCTCAGCTTTTCTGCGTTTTCTCAGTACTTTGACTTTCTGATGGAATGAAGCATGCTCAAATGAAAAATGCAGGCGAGCGAAGCTAGCTCGTTGATCCTATTTTTGGACGATTCAGTTGGGGTCCAGGGGGCGGAGCCCCCTGGCTAAACGAAAGTGGCGGGCGAAGCTAGCCTGATTGCTAGTTACTAGATACTTGTATCAATATTGTTAAACTTGTGTCGATAATAGAGAATATCAACTAAACTATAGAGAAGCAGATCAGATAGAGTAGTAGAGTAGGCCTAGTGATATAATTGGTGGATGAATGACCTGTCAAGGTGAACGCTTGCCATTGGCCTAGACAAGCCACTCCAATGCCAGACGTTCACCTTGAGAGGTCATTCAACTACCAATCGTATCGCTTGGTCACTATTATATCATTTTTCACTGCTCTGTTTTTACTTTCATCACCCTACGACCGTATTTCAAGTTCAGATTTCTAAAGACTGACAATGGTTTAACAACCTAAACTTGTATATAGTTAGTTTAATAGATGCATGGTTTTGATAAGTTTAAGTATTGTAATTCAATATGAATAGATATTACAATATCACCTACACGAAAGTTGAATTTTTCTGTTAAAATCCATGTTTATTTATTTCTAGTCTCTTTCGAATTTCTCCGGTGCTTGGTATTTTCATCTCCATGTTGTGCTCTATGATTATCAATGCCTTTTCTCTCCATTGATTACTTACTCTTATACTGGGTTACGTTTCTTACAATATTTGAATAATGTAACGCAGTGGAACAAAAGTGGAAATTATAAACGGTTTTCATTATTCGTATATATTCAGGTGACTACCAAAACATCTAACTCCAACTGCTTATTTTGAGTATAAACTTTGATTTTGAAGGTGTATTTTTGCGTGATTTCAAAGCATAATAAATAATGCGGTATACTCGACTTATTTTATATTTATTCAATATATATTTTATCATTCGCATTTACACTCACAAGTCACATTCTCCTATATGAGAATTATCAGAGACCTCATATTACAGCAACGTTATAATATCATAAACAAATGAGGCGCTTGTCAAATTGCCACGTATAGAACCTCCTTGAAAGTAAAGCTGCGTTTACACCAAAGTTATTAGCATAATGTTTATTTTTCCGTCCTTATATAATCTGTTGGATTGAACGGAGCTTGACAAACACATAATATGCACATCATGTTTATGATGAGTTATGTTCAATCTAATAGATTCTATAAAGACTGAAAAATAAACATTTTGTTAATAACTTTGGTGTGAACGCAGCTCAAGTCCTCGATGAAAGTTGAATTTCTCATAAGTACTATTTTTTAACATATTATAATTATCAAACTAATTAGAATTTGACATTAACGAGATAAACATTATTTTTTATAAAGTGGACATAAATATGATCACACTCTTCAATTTTTTTGCGTATAATTTTGTCATCATACTTGAATAGGCCTACAAGTCTGTAAATATACTTGTATACTAGAGATTCATGTCAGATTGTATCCTATACTATTAATTAAACGAGCAACTTCTGTTTATATGTTTAGATGTTTGATTGTTTAGATGTTTATATGTTTGTATTTTACCGGATCTCGAAAACGGCTCTAACGATTCTCACGAAATTCAGAACATAGTAGGTTTATAATATAAAGATTCGATTGCACTTGGTCTCATCCCTAAGAAAACTCGCTGAAAGACATTGGAAGGATAATTATCATTCATCCTTGGAAAAACATCAGATAATAATAATTTCGTCGTCTGGTGATGGAAGTGAGTGAGCGAGTTCATATGTGTGGGACTGTGTCAAAATTATGACTCAGCTGTTGAACTTTTGTAATCATTCAATCAGGTACTTGGTGCCGGTTGCAAAAAAGCCATGTTATTTTCAATCATGATTGATTCCAGTAGATCCATCTTTTTTAAATGGACTTCTCTGATTTGGTTCACGTGAAGTTAATCATGATTAAAATTTAAACGGCTTTTGTGCAACTGGGCATTTGTGAGGGAAATTTTTGCATCTCTCTGGGAATTAATCTCAATTCACTGTGATTAGATAGAACATTTCTGTATGAATGTTATTATAATTTCTTCTTTCTTAATAAATTTGTTATGTTTTTGTACCCCATAGCGAAGTTCGGTCCCCGAGCTATTGATCTTTTACAAGCGGAAATAACTTCATACTTTGTCTTGTATGCAAAAACTTGACATCATACTACTTGTGTACAAGTCCAACGTAGAGTTTTATGTCAGTTTGTATCCAGCAGAAGTTATAGCAAGTTGAAAGCACGCTGCTGACACGATGCGTCATTTTCGATCAGCTGTTATTTTAGATGTTGTTTGCGTTGTAGCGGCCGGGAAAAATAGCAAAGCCGTTGTTGAAGTTTCATTACACGAGAACGGATGTAGGAGGAAACGTGAGAGGAAGAGAGAGAGAAGGACAGTGTAAGTGTGAGAGGAAGAGAAAGTGAGAGTCAGAAAGAAAGAGAGAGAGAAATGAATTGGAGTGTAGCACAGGAAAGGTGTGGAAATGAAGGCGCTTGTTTAGATTGCCCTTCGGCTATAGGTAGACGTCGGAATTTGGGGCGTGCTTTTGCACCTCAGCTTTTTTCTACTCTCCGATTTTCTGCTGTTTCTATCTTATTTTGTCTTCTTCATTTTCAACTTTCAATATTTCATTGTTTCAATACTCTCTCTCGTCTCTCTTCTGCTACTTTTCTTTTTGACTTCTTTGCTTTCCACTCCAGATATTTAATTCATTTTTGTGTTTGAAAATCTTGTCTTAATCTATGATTAAGATGATTCATTCATCCAATTATTTTCACGATATTTGATTCATTTTTGTGTTTGAGTATCTTATCTTGATCTATGATGAAGAAGATTCATTCATTCAGTTATTTTCAGATAAGTGTCTCTCATCCACATTCACCCTAAACTTGACCGATGAATGCTTCACAAATTTATTAGTTCTCTAGATCTCACTTTCTATGTATTCATGTCAATAATCTGAATGGTTCCAAACTTCTCATGGTTTGTGATCCACCTCCATGCCGCATTCACATGTTTATTGGATTTATTTATTTATTAGATTAGCAGAAACAATACAATACAATGTTGGCCCAGTAAGCTGGCCCAGCCTGGTAATTTAACGTAGTCTAAATGAAGGCCAGTGAAGGCCAGACTGTGAAGCTGTGTAATTCAAGATTATCCTGATATATCCAATACACTAATATTAATGTGCTGATACTGATGTACAATATCTCAAGACGTACTTAATTCTTCAAGGAAATACTTTTTCTCATGATTTGTAAATAAAAGTTCCAAATTGAGATAGAATACCATTTTGGCAGTGCATTTTGTTTCTTAATAGAGTCAACAAACGATTTGGCAACAGTGAAGCGGTAGGGAAGGATAGAGCTATCTGCTTCGTCTAATGTTAGAAAAGGATATCAAATAGATGTTAATCAGGTGCTGGCTTCATAACGTGGAAGTCATCATAGATTTCAAATTCTGCCACCAGATGTTAGCAGTTACTGGGTGGTGAACACGACTGCTCAGATCGCACAAAATCAAGTCCCGCCTACTTTCTCCTCATTGGTCAACAGTTTATCGAGACTTAATTCCGAAGTCTGCCGGTAGATGTCAGTAATAACTGAGTGATGAATAATTCATCAAATTGCACAGATTCTCTTTATAAATTAAAAATTTAAAATTCTCTTCATAAATTTCACTTTATATCTCCTGATTGGAAAACGATTGTTAAAAATGTAGTAGTTCAGAACTCTCCACTTCAGAACTCTCAGAAGTCTTCAAAACTCTCACTTCAGAACACAGAGCTCAGAACTCTCCATTTCATTAGTAATGAGTGATGTAGAAGTTAAACATTACAGACATACTGGAAAATATAATTGAATACTGGAAATACAGTTTTCCAATTACTGAAAATATTCAATTTTGAGGTCTATGTAAGAAAGGCATGTGATCTCGTCTTTCGGAAGAGACGATAAGCCGTCGGTCTCGTCTACCTAAAAAACAGTCGTCATCTCTCATCATCATCCCTTTCACTCATTACTCACGCACAAGCCTGAGAGCTTGTGCAGGCATCACCCTCAGTATTACTATTATTATCACAGACACCTTCCTCGCGAAAATGAGTGCAATTGATAAATATGTTTACAATAAGAATTGAAATTCCACGTTTCAATGTGGAAGAATTTCAAACATATCTTAACTAGCTTCAACTGAACATGTTGATGAAATTTGAAATTTTTACTACAGATCGCTATCGAAGAAAAATCGAAATTAACTTTTGGCTGTCATTGACAGTGACTCTAACAAAACGCATTGAAATACCAGGCATAATAACTCAAAAACGTATTTTTATGGAGTAATTTAGAATCTATTTCATTAATCTCATAATTCTCTCGTGATGATTTGTATTTGTTCATCATAAGATTGTTATTTTTGTCAAGTATTTTTCTCTCCTTTCACTTGTTCACAACAAATAATTTTACCAACGCACTTTCTTTCTGTCTTCCTCCATTACACTTTTCAACAATTCTAATAAGAGTGTAATGATTAATGATGTATTATGATTGACCAATAGCAGTACTTGCCCACTAGTATAAATTCTGCTGCTCTTGTATCTAGTTTTAGTTTATCAGAGATTGACAATGGTGTAACAACCGAAACCGGTCTTTGTAAGTATCAATAAATCTGTGGTTTATTGACAATTTCTTAGTCTTTTTCATTCAATATTATGATTATATACCATTTTATCAATGATTAATGAAATAATTGTATTGTAATGATATAATGATTCTCAACGCACACCATGAAACTCCACGTGAACGATTTCAGACAAGCATTTCTTCTTGACAAACCATTTTTGATAATGAGAAACAAAAGTTGAAGGAAAGTAGAACATGATGAACAGGAAGAAAAACAAGAAGAAGTAGATTTTAGGGGTTAGTTTGACAGACTGTTCGTTCAATGTTGCCTGCCTTCATGCAAAGCCTTTCGTGTAGTTGATAATGTTTTGGTCAATCCAGTTTGCTGAATAGCTTGCTAACGTTGAAAGGCAGTCACGAACGTTCGTTCAGACATCATGGCGGATTTTGAGATGGAAAATGAAGGACAGAAAACCTTTAGAAACCCTTTGAAAAGGGTTTGCAAAGTACCTTCAGTAAACTTACTCCCGTTACCTCCTAAACTTCACCTCCTAGGTTTCTGGAGTGAGTGAGAAGGTGGAGAAGGAAGTGAAAGAGGAGGGAAAAAGGGAGAAAAAGTGATAGTGAAGAGGGGAAAGGGAGAAAAAGGGAGAGTGAAGAGGGAAGAGGGAGAGGAATGATGGAGAGGTGTAAGAGAGAGGTTAGAAGAGTGAGAGTGAATATGATAAAGGGAGAGAGAAGAGTAAGTGGGAGGAGAAGGTTTGTGTTGATGTAAATTTGACACTCAAATCAAACCATTTTGTTGTCGGTTTTTTTTTGTTCATGTTGTAGTCAGACAGGAAAATTAGCGTGTAAACCCAAAGGGGGAAAAAGGGATTCTAATCAATAGAATACAAGCCTGATAGTATTTATAGTAGTAGTAGTTTTTGGTACAATGTAGATTAATGTGTTTCTGGCTAAATTATTCAAAGTAAATGGTACAACATACCTCTCATTTCTTAAATCATATCGATTAACTTTCAAAACTAAATATCTTTTGCTGAATTTAATTTTCTGAAATCAAAGTAAACATAAATACTGTATTCCTTTTGTATTCAAAGCCTCTATTTGCATCTATTTAAAAGGTTTTCATATAAATATCTCCCTGAGAATTGCTGACCAAACGTAAAAACTTCCTCTGTACCAAAGATATTCTCCTAAGATAAACATTGCTAGCAAATCCCCAACCTTGCAATCCATATCTCATAACAGACTCTCCCAAGGCTATATACATCATACTCTTCACTTTATTGGGTAACAATTCTTCAATATTACACATTTTGGCCAATACCTGCTTGAGTCTATTACAAACATTTTTTATATGAATATCCCAACGAAAATGACTGTCAACTGTCACTCCTAAATACAGTTGAACCTCTGTATAACGAAGTTGATTATCCCGAGAAAAAATCCGCTGCAGAGAGGTATTCGTTATTGAGAGGATGCTCTGTCAAGAAAACTGCTACACTCTTATCAAGGGCGGTAATTGAATGATTTGGGCGGTAGTTAGTGTATTATTGGGCAACAATTCAAAGAATATACCATTCTCATCAACATTGAAATCGTCTTTCGGTTCATAATATTTTCTGAGAACGTTTTCTGAACTTTTCTAAGAACATCTTCTTTTCAGAATTCACCTGAGGGTACATATCAACACTAGCACTTTCACCCGATATCACTTTTTGGACGATGTCATGCCGTTTTTTAATTTTTCTAACCAGCCTTTACTTGCCTTGAAGCTACTGTATCCCGATGATACTGCAAATTCTAAAGCCTTTTCATTGATTAAATTCCCTGAGAATGGAAGATTTCTCTCGTGCATTACAGTCACCCATTTTATCACCGGTTATCAGTATCATCAAATGTACAAATTTACAATGTTGCAAATCATTAGCATCAAGTTTTAGAATCTGATAACGATTTTTTAGAAACTGAATGAAACTGAGTACAGTAACTTAACCAGCAAAATTGAAATGTGTAACAAAAGCAAATGGTAGGAGGATGGAAAAATCCAGCATTCCCGTTCCTTTATCTAATGGCGAGTTCTAACAATTGAAATGTCTGGCAAAAGCAAAGATAAGAAAGTCCAGTCGTTTACCTGCCTGGTCTACGAATGACAAGTTCTTGGAAGTCTATTTCCAGTAACTTGCATTCAATTTCCGACACGTGTTTCAACCTCTATTGACTGTCTAACACCCTATATTCTTCGTACTTGAATTGCTATTTATTTTCAGTCCATTATTATTGACCTTTCCTCTGAAACTAAACTTCTTCTTTGAAAATGACTGTCTGCTTCCTATAAACACTACATTTTGTATGTTGAAGTCAAGAGGAAACTTTGCTGTTGAGAGGTCCGAAATTAGTTAAATAGAGGTAAATAAGCAGCCAAAACTCTAAAATGTCATGGGACCAGGTAAAAATTCGTGGTGTAGAGGATTTCGTTAAGTGGAGGTTCGTTATAGAGAGGTTCGACTGTACTTATAATTTATACTATTCGATATGAACTGACAATCTTACTATTACTTTTCATAGTAATAAATTTTCATTTACTATTACCCTTACTATTCAATTTCTGAATTTTGAATGAAAGTCAGTCTAATTTGATATTATAGAAAGTGATTAAGATATATGAAGAATTGATAAATATGGGAATAATTACTTAGTACCGTTCTTAACAAAACTCTTTCATATGAAGAAATAATGAATATTACGAAATACTGAAAAATACAGAATGAAGATGAGAGAAAAATATGCATAGGACAGAGGCAAAGGTGAAGGAAAACTGACAGCTTGTTTGTTGAGATTGCTGTAGTGGCCTAGAAAGTTGTTATTTTTGTAGGAAACTATCCAACACGATTTGGTTGTCAGAAATGTTTGCAAACTTGTTAACAACCATGTCAGAAGTTGTCTAAATCGTCAAAGTTTCAGGTTGCAAATGTGTGAGTTGTCAACAAAATCTATTTTTGACAAAAAATTCTAAATACAAATTAAAACAGTTTCAGTGAAAGGTTGCTATGAAAAAGAACTACATCCCAAACTAATATTCCAGGTAACTGCTATGCTGATGAACTACATAAACTAATATTTTAGGATTGAATGAAAAAGACTAAGAAATTGTCAAAAAAACACAGATTTATTGATAATATAAATCTGTGGTTTTTTGACAATTTCTTAGTCTTTTTCATTCAATATGAATAATTACCACAATATCAACTTCTCAACTACACAAAAAGTAATATTTTAGGACACAATAACGTTTAACGGCCTGATGAGGTTAAGATATGATTAACTATCATAAGATGACAGAGAAACTTCAATAAGTAAAAGGTAAGAAACGTCAAAGCTCTATAGAAATTAGTTGAACATAGATTGCCTCTTTATATCATACATAAAAATCTTTTTCTCCTTCATCATAAGCCCTGCACACACACATATCGTTTTTTGTTCGTACGATATTTTGCCGTCTTTATGAATTCTATCAGATCAAACGGAACTTGACACACATCATCTGTTAATCCAATAGAATTTATGAGGATGGCAAAATATCGTACGAACAAAAATCGATGTATATGTAGCTAGCCTTAGTCTATTGATTTCACCCACTCATCGGAATCAAGTGGATAGCATAACCTATAATTCTTATTCATTCATAACTCTACCTTCATTGTATTATCATTCATCCCATCATCATCACCTAGGCTTAAAATACTTCTAGAAAGTCGCCTTTGTAAAATAATAAATCAATAGAATCGGAATGAACCTGCAATCCTTGAACAATTTAAAAATTTTTATCAGCTAATTATTGAAATTTGGGAATTTGCATGGCATTATATCATGAAGAAACGATCAATATTGTTGGAGAAAGCCCTAATGCAACATTATCTGAATATCAAAAGGAATTCTAAACAACATTTCCATTGAAAAACACAAAAGCACATGAAAAATATATGATAAACTTACCTTATCCATTATTCTTCACATGTTTTATCCGTCCTCCCTTCATGAAATTTCCCTTGAAACATTAGCTACTTCTTCAACAACAGCTGGTATAATGTATGGTCCCGTATGTAACTCTATCTCAAAACACATTATAATAAGGGTGCGAATAACGGTTACTAGTCGACGAAATTGGTGAATATTCACTATTACTGGATAATAAATACCAAATGTTATTTATTTATTAATACATATATATTTATTTTATTTTCATATATTCACAATGCGAATGAGACTAATGTTAGATTGATAGATAAAATAATAAAGTAGTCCTTGTGCTATTTTTCTTCCAAATTTGTAGGTGACACAGTCCAAGATGAGGTTAGAATTTCAGGTGTACAAATTTTACAAAATTCTAGTCCAAAATAAACATGAAAAATATAAATTTTGAATCCAGATGGTTTGAATTAATAAATTGATTAGAAATATTCCACTCGATTACCACTTGTAACGAATATTACTTCTCAGAATACTCAGTATAAGTAACTTATGTACATAACCTACTAGGAGCCGCTAACTCCGTATCACTATAATATTTGCATGGAAATACTTGTAAAAATGACTACTGTTACTAGTAAAAAAATACTTGAAAATCTCCTAAGAATCCCCAGTTAAAGTAACTTAAACCTGACACTCAGGCAACCTTGCCTTAATCTGAAGTCGGAATAAAACTTCCAGACCAACTCGGAATGTTAATACGTTCTAAGTAGCAGGAGCTAAGATCAGGTCGGGTCTTCTTCATCTTCTTTTTCTTCTTTCACTCCCTTCTTTCACCTTCATCTCTTCTTTTTCTCCTCATTTTTTTTATACTCAATCTTGCCGCCGTGGTTACCATCTTTCTCTAAAAAGCGTTTGTCTCTGTCATCACAGCTGTTGATCTCTGTAATCAAGAGGCTGCTACCACTCTATGCTCTAGGCTACAATTTTCGTTTGCGGTTAATGTCCAAAACTAGTATTTCGGCTTTTGAAACGTTAACCGATGCTGGAAACTATTCCAGGCTCTGTTTCTAGGCCTTGATAGTACAAGATTACTAATTAGTATATCGAAAGGATACTCCAACCTGCTATTTTTCTATTTCTATCCTATTTTGCCAAATTCAAGAAAAGGCATTCTCAATTTATCATGTTCTATAAATAAACCCAATTGGAAGATAAATCACTGGAGGTGGTTTCAAATACAGGTCAATTTTGTGAAGTGAATTGGATAGTTTTAAGTGTTTTGTTGAATAGTTTTGAAATGTTTTTAAATACAGTAGTTTGAAGTCCGCGTTTTGAAGTGATTTAGTATTACTGTTCCACCACGCACAGAATCCTCTAGCATAAGATCTATTCATTTTGAATATAGTTATCAGTTTATTCATTGTATTCGTATAGTATGTACATTCATTACAATCAATATACAATGATCAAAAGAAACTCCACCAATGCATTTCTCAATCTCATTTCGTGCTTCTTTTACTTTGAAGTCATCCATTTCTCGATAATTCATTTTTCTGTTTTATCATTGAGCTGCTTCATCATAGCCTCGCCAGTTTGTAAATCAGGAATAAATTCTACGTCTTGATAGGCCTATTCACCAGCCATGTCGTTGAAATAATCATTTAGCTAGATGAAAACGTATCGTCCACCTTGGAATTTAGATTTACTTGTAAACAGGATTTGCATGAGCATTTTTCAATAGTAGAAATTATCGTGAAGCTTTCTCTGACTCGAAAAAACTAAATTCCAAGGTAGACGATACGTTTTCATCTAGCAAAATGATTATTTCAACGCCTCTGAAATGGCTGGTAGATAGGCCTACTATGACGATGAATCTATTCTTTATTTAAAAACTGGCGAGGCTATGATGGAGCAGCTCCATGGTAAAACAGAAAAAGTTCTTAATCTCCATAATTGATTCATGTGTGGTGCAAAACAATCAATTCATCAAGCCAGAAATTTCATGAAAATCATGCAACTGGAAGTCTCTTCTATTATTGATTAACAATTCGTAGCGATTGGACAATATTCTTAGAAGATTACTATACTAGAATGAACTCTGCTTTCAAAATTTTAAGAGTTCCGTTTGAAATCGTATGCGTAAGTCTTTGAAACTTGTGATAATCTTGAAACGGACATTATTTAAATGTTGATAACCACAGTTGATGTCATTATACAAATGTTATCTTATTTCTCATCAACAAAATCATTTATAGATGCAATGATGCAATGATTACAATAAGTTGATATGCTTGGGAATTCTATAATCAACTGATAGTCTGTGAAAATATTGTTATTTTCTCAAGTCATAACACATAACATGCAGTATTTGGAAGTTCAGTTAGAGAAAATCTTCAATATCTAGCAGTTCAGTTCGAAAACATCCTAATTCTGAGATGTTTTTGTTAAAGAGCTGTTAAATGTCGAATAGCCAGGCACTTCTATATTCTTATTTTGGACTATACCCATATTGAGCTTCATTAGGTAACTACAGAATAGTAAGCCTAGGATAGGCTTATCCTCAACTACAGAATATTATTTCTTTAAATTCAGTATTTCTTATTCTAAAACCTTCCCACTTCGTCTAATTACTTTCAAATTGTTTCAGTTGTTTTGTCCATTTTAGAACCTTTTAATTAGTACGTTCTTTTTTGTAAGTACCTTGCAAGAAGCATTGTTTACCGAATCGTGTGGAACATTCTTTCTCCGAACGTGTTCTATGTATAGTTGCGAAGTTTATCTATATCTCTAGGTAATTGAAAGCAACGATAATTAGAGGTAACCAGGCAATGATTACTGGTTTGGAACAGAGTTGTTTTGCAAAAATAGTTGGCTGTGCGGAAAGGATTGAGTCTTCTCCACTTAATGGTTGTCTCAGAAACTGCGAGTTTTAGTCGATGGACTGATTGAAAAAGCTTCAGTAGTTCCAGTGAATTTCATTATGAGAATTAAGAGAAGATTTCAAAGTTTTGCTGAAAATCAAAGGGAATCTCTTTCTCATTGCGATTGTATAATCATCCTTCTATTGCTTCTCCTTCTCTAGTTTTTCTTCTTCTTCTTCTTCTTCTTCTTCTTTTCTTCTTCTTCTTTTCTTCTTCTTCTTCTTCTTCTCTTCTTCTTCTTCTTCTTCTTCTTCTTCTTCTTCTTCTTCTTCTTCTTCTTTTCTTCTTCTACTACTACTTCTCTGGCAAACAAAAATTGTCGGCTTTGCTGGAAATCCAGAGAATTAAGCACACCTAATAATTATTATGGAACCCAGAGATCTCCTTTAATGAATTAGAGACCTAATTTGCACTCTGTTCTTCGTTTCTACTCAATTCTTGTTTGCTTACTTTAATTTTTTCTCGTCTTCTTACTCCCTTCAATCTCTGTCTCACTCTCTTGTTCTTTCACTCACCTTCTCTCTGTCCCTCTGTATTCTTTCCACCTCTTTCCCTCTCTGTTCCTCTGTATTCTTCCCACCTCTTTCCCTCTCTGTTTACTCTCTTTCTGTTTCTTATCCTCTTACTAATTTTCTCTCTCTCTCCATATCTCTCCCTTCTTCTCTCTCCATATCTCTCCCTTCTTCTCTCTCCATATCTCTCCCTTCTTCTCTCTCATTTTATCTCCTCGATATTTTTCTCGTTCCAACATTCTGTATACATTCTCGCTCAATATTTTCCTGTATACCTACATTACAAGCTCACGGATGGACACGTTGATGTCAGTCCTGGCTGCCTAAAAAGCAGTCGTTAGGTCATGTCAGAGGCCCTGAAATTGATCAGTTGCTACCTGAAAACTTCGACACCAGACCTGAGCTGGTCGCTCAATATTATTATTAGCTATGACATTACATGAGACTCAGTGATGAGGCCATAACAGGACTTTACACCATCAATCTTCATCATATTTACATGTTGATACTGATATATTATGAAAAATAATATTGTCTTACAATCATGTAAGAATAGCTTATGATGTTGGAAGATGCTATATGATAGGAGAGAAGAAAAGCATGATCTAGGAATCTCTAAATGTGAAAATTAGTTATGGAAGCTTTTAAGCTCTGAAATATATATCCTATACTATTAAACGAGCAATTTCTGTTTATATGTTTGTATGTTTGGATGTTTAAATGTTTAGTTATGTATATGTTTGTATTTCACCGGATCTCGAAAACGGCTCTAACGATTCTCACGAAATTCAGAACATAGCAGGTTTATAATATAAAAAAAATTCGATTGCATTCGATTTTAGGTCTCATAACTGGGAAAACTCGCTGAAGGGCATTAAAAGGATTTATTCATCCTTGGAAAAACAGCTGACAATTTCGTCGTCTCTTGATGATGGAAGTGAGTGAGCGAGTGCATGTGAGACTGAGACAAAATTATGACTCAGCTGTTGAACTTTTGTAATTATTCAATCAGGTACTTAGTGCCGGTTGTACAAAAGCCGGTTAAATTTTAATCCTGATTAATTCCAGTAGACCCAATCAGATAAGCTATTTTTTTGAAATGGTCTTCTCTGATTTGGATTGAAATTCAACATGCTTTTGTGTGAGAAATATTTTCATTCCTCTGGGAATTAATCTCAATCTACTATGATTAGATAGAACCTTTCTGTATGAACTATAAATATATTATAATTACTTCTTCCGTAATAAATTTTATATGCTTTTGTACTCCAGAGCGGAGCTTGGTGCTCCGATATTAAAGCTTGAATATCAACACAGCTGAATATTGAAATCAAATATTGATTAAAAGTCGAATAATTGGAGTCCATATTTATCGATAGAAAAAAATCAAATTCAATTTATTTGGAAGTACTGGAACTTTGAAAGACATTGAGTAAAATAAAATGAATAAACCGACTCAATTTCACTGCAAAAACACATGTTACAGGATTATATCATAGTCTAGAGCAGCTTATCACCTTTTGCTCATAGTAAAATGGCTCAACTAATTCGTATGAGGAAGAGGAAACTATACCAGATACGATCACAACCAATAGTTGAGAACTATAAAACTCTTTTTAGATTCAACCATGATATATCACCATTATTCCTACAAAAGAATAAATACAAAAGCTACCTGTTATAATGATAGCCATCACAAAATAGGAAATAGGCATTTAAGAAGATGAGAGTGTAGACGATTATAAGAAGGCTATTTATATTATAAGAATATGCTGAAGATTATTATAGAGATGACATTTTTGCACGCTATTATTTCAAAATTCTAAACTCAACTAACCTAAAACTCTCTCTATTCATAAATAAAAAACAGAGCAGACGACGCAAACACAAGCGGTGCACCCTAATTGCATATTTAGCACTTCCGTGAGCTATAAAAACAAAGTAAGGCTACAAAAGTGAATCAACTGATGAAAAATCTTTAAAAATACGTGAGCATTTGCTCCAGAGTTCAGGAGCATAAGGTAAGAGTATAAGGTAAAGCTTATTCATATCAAAATGAGCAAATACTTTTGCTTCTACCTTTTGCTCATGAGCAAAACCTTATGCTCAATGCTTTTGCTCATGAGCATTTGCTCTGGTTTTATTCATATGGGCCATTGGTATTGTCAATACCACTACATTCTTCTATATGTGAATATTTCCTATATGAGTGATAATACTGTGAAATATTTCTTCTATATGTGATTTTGAAGCATCTAAATTCAAAATATACTTTGGGAAAATAATTAGGACTGGTAATTTTTTAAAGTGAACAACTACAAGATTTAACTTTTTTCGGACTATGTGTTACCTTATCTAAATTTTGGAGAGGAATAGCACAAGGTTACCTTATTTTCTCTCCCTATCATGTACTTATTGTATGAATCAATGAAGGTTAGAGAATAAAAGAATTTATTCGAATCAAATCCCGGAACCTGGTTCTGTAATTTAAATTCATTTTGATTGAATATAGTATTGACAACATCAACGCTATATTCTTCTAACTCAATATCTCTATTAGTGATTTGTCACCAGTGGAAATTTATCTTTTCCATGCCACCAAATGTTATTTCCCACTTAAACCACACATCTATTTGCATGAAATTCAAGTTATTGATTCTGAAGAACAGTGTTGAGATAATTAAACTTTAATTTTTTTTTATTATTCTCTGAGGATGATGTTAGAATATTGATGGTGGAAGAGGATGTGTGGGCCATTAGTTTTAGGTGGCTTCCGAACCAATTGAAAATCATTTGCAGCAAATGATTGTGTCCGGGCGTTTTGTAGTATCTTAGAGAAACAAATAGCGTAAGTAGATATCCCATGGTATAGGGCGTTTATGTCGCAACTTTTACTGTTATCTCAAGCCGATTATTGTAGATTTTCACTGTTTTGACCGGGTAAGAGTGTATGAACAGCGCTGTATGAGAGACTACCAGCGTCATAAAGCTTCACAGGAAATAACTACGTGGACTATCAGCTTGAGATAACAATAAAAGTTGCGACATAAACGCCCTATACCATGGGATATCTACTTATGCTATTGCTACTCTATCTTGCAGTACGGTAGCCTTTCTGGGCAGAGAAGTAATGAGTAATACAATAAATAGAATCCTAACTCTCAAGGTGCGTACAGATATACGCGCCGCGAACATGAGCAATTCACTTTTAATCAGCTGATTATATCTGTATTTAAAAAAAAAAACGGTAAGATACAGATATAAAAAGCTTGGCATCAGCTGATTAAAAGTGAATTGCTCATGTTCGTGGCGCGTATATCTGTACGCACCTTAAGATATGAATAAAAAATTGAAATGGTTATAGTTTATTCAAGGACATTATATGAATGAGCTCAATATTAATTTATCATCAATTTTATTCTACTTTTGTTTCTCGATTGTGACAATCAATGATTGATTCTCATATCGAATTTACAATAATATTCTAGTGCATATTGATTGAAAGTGGAAATGATTCAACATTTGATATTTTCGTGGATGAGATCAATAAACCGTGCTCGTTTTGACAAAGTATGATCACAATTTTCAAGTCTCTCAATCATTTCAATCAATTATTAAAGTGCCAATCAGAATGTTTGATTGGCGAAATCCTGTCCAATAACAATTCAGTTGATCACAGTAATTTTATTAAATGGGCCGATAATTCCCACATCAACACATCAATCAATGAGAATTTGAATTTCTCATCAATTTGACATGAAAAAAGATTCTACAAATCAATCAAAATTCCTTGTGAAGCCTCGTTTGAGCGGCTAATCAAAGTACTGGAAAATTCTGACAGATTTACAGAGTTCTCGGTCGCTACTTAAAAGCGTTGCAAAATAATTTAGAGACTGAAATGCATGATGGGAATTTTTAATTAGGCTCTCTTTCAATCGCGAATGTCACTCCAGTGATTAACAGCGCTTCGGCATCACATCAAATAACGTATTTATTTATTTTTCTCTCTCTTCTTCTTCAATCCAACTATCTATTGATTCTTTTCTTCTCGGTTCCTGCTTCTCTTCTTTGCATTTCTCATCGTTAACTACTCCTCTCATTGTTTATACAATTCTTCTTCTCTGTCATACTTTGCATTTTTTTCATACAATCTCAACCTTCCATATTGCATCTTCATCCTTATCTTGTCATCTATTTCACTTTTTCTCCTCTTCTCATTATAATTTTTTTCTCCATTTATCATTATCAATAATTCATCTTTCCTTTTCTCTTTCTTCTCCTCTCCTGAAGGTCTACTTCTCTTTTTACTTTCCTTGCCCTGTAACCATAGGTAAGGAAAGTATTGCTTTCCGAAAAAAATTAAGGTACCCCAATTTCTAAATTTCTATACGTTTCAAGGTCCTCTGAGTCCAAAAAAGTGTTTTTTTTGGGTATTGGTCTGTATGTGTGTGTGTGTGTGTGTGTGTGGTGTGTGTGTGTGTGTGTGGTGTGTGTGTGTGTGTGTGTGTGTGTGTGTTGTGTGTGGTGTGTTGTGTGTGGTGTGTTGTGTGTGTGTGTGTGTTGTGTGTGTGTGTGTGTGTGAGTGTATTTGCGTCTGTGTACACGATATCTCATCTCCCAATTAACGGAATGACTTTAAATTTGGAACTTAAGGTCCTTCCACTATAAGGACCCGACACGATCAATTACGATCAAATGCAATTCAAGATGGCGGCTAAAATGGCGAAAATGTTGTCAAAAACAGGGTTTTTCGTGATTTTCTCGGAAACGGCTCCAACGATTTTGTTCAAATTCATACCTAAAATAGTCATCGATAAGCTCTATCAACCGCCACAAGTCCCATATCTGTAAGAATTTCAAGAGGCTACGCCCCATCAATGCAAAGTTCGATTTTAGATTCCCAATTATCCGCCTTCAGATACAATTTGAACAAAAAAAATCAAGTGGAGTAGATTGAGCATGAAAATCTCCACAATTAATGTTCAGTAACATTTTCACCTAAAATTGAAAATAAGCTTTAAATTCAAGAAAATGTGATTATTCAATTGCAAATTACTGTTGATTCTATTAAATCATTCACTATGAAGAGATAGTAGACCTCATGTGTGTCTCCAGCGTTATTGCCCTGTAACCAGCTGGCTCAAATCTTTGAATAGTAGACTTGAGATGTGCGGGAACACTAGCGTCAGATGATCAATTTTCATAGAGGCAAGAAAAGTTGTGTGAGTGCGCCACACCAGATTTTTTGGTTTCGTTGTTAACAGTATCAGTTCTTTTGCTTAGAGCATACTACGCTCTTAAAATTTTCGTAGCTTCATTCTCAATGAATAAATAATAAAGATAACAGTATAAGTTGCGACATAAACGCCCAATACCATGG
This sequence comes from Nilaparvata lugens, assembly GCF_014356525.2. NCBI lineage: Eukaryota > Metazoa > Arthropoda > Insecta > Hemiptera > Delphacidae > Nilaparvata > Nilaparvata lugens. The sequence goes on from NC_052509.1 coordinate 8,592,397, forward strand.
GATATCTACTTATACTATTGCTACTCTATGGTAGTATCTTGCAGTACGGTAGCCTTTTTGGGCAGAGAATTAATGAGTAATACAATAAATAGAATCCTAACTCTCAAGGTGCGTACAGATATACGCGCCGCGAACATGAGCAATTCACTTTTAATCAGCTGATTATATCTGTATTTAAAAAAAAAAACGGTAAGATACAGATATAAAAAGCTTGGCATCAGCTGATTAAAAGTGAATTGCTCATGTTCGTGGCGCGTATATCTGTACGCACCTTAAGATATGAATTAAAAATTGAAATGGTTATAGTTTATTCAAGGACATTATATAAATGAGCTCAATATTAATTTATCATCAATTATTCTACTTTTGTTTCTCGATTGTGACAATCAATGATTGATTCTCATATCGAATTTACAATATTCTAGTGCATATTGATTAAAAGTGGAAATGATTCAACATTTGATATCTTCGTGGATGAGATCAATAAACCGTGCTCGTTTTGACAAAGTATGATCACAATTTTCAAGTCTCTCAATCATTTTAATCAATTATTAAAGTGCCAATCAGAATGTTTGATTGGCGAAATCCTGTCCAATAACAATTCAGTTGATCACAGTAATTTTATTAAATGGGCCGATAATTCCCACATCAACACATCAATCAATGAGAATTTGACTTTCTCATCAATTTGATATGAAAAAAAATTCTACAAATCAATCAAAATTCCTTGTGAAGCCTCGTTTGAGCGGCTAATCAAAGTACTGGAAAATTCTGACAGATTTACAGAGTTCTCGGTCGCTACTTAAAAGCGTTGCAAAATAATTTAGAGACTGAAATGCATGATGGGAATTTTTAATTAGGCTCTTCTTTCAATCGCAAATGTCACTCCAGTGATTAACAGCGCTTCGGCATCACATCAAATAACGAATTTATTTATTTTTCTCTCTCTTCTTCTTCAATCCAACTATCTATTGATTCTTTTCTTCTCGGTTCCTGCTTCTCTTCTTTGCATTTCTCATCGTTAACTACTCCTCTCATTGTTTATACAATTCTTCTTCTCTGTCATACTTTGCATTTTTTTCATACAATCTCAACCTTCCATATTGCATCTTCATCCTTATCTTGTCATCTATTTCACTTTTTCTCCTCTTCTCATTATCATTTTTTTTATTCTCCCACACTTTCTTATCATTTTCTTCTCCATTTATCATTATCAATTCATCTTTTCTTTTCTCTTTCTTCTCCTCTGCTGAAGGTCTACTTCTCTTTTATGGTTTCGTTGTTAACAGTATCATTTCTTTCGCTTAGAGCATACTACGTTCTTAAAATATTCGTAGCTTCATTCTCAATAAATAAATAAATATGACGGTGTAATAAGGTCCTCAGTCTATTCTGTAACTTTGTCCTTGAGTTATATAGTTTATTCTGTTACAGTTTTTGTCAATCATTATGTTACCACCAGCCACCACTCAATCATACTCCATGACAAAGTCAGCTGAAGATTGGCATCGCCATCTTTTGTTCGGGTCGGATAATATAAAAGCCACACAACACAGAAACCCTGGTCGCAGCTTCGGAAAACAACGGCGCACTAATGTGTCTTCGTTAGCCTCGGAGTCACAAGACTGGCACAAGCCTTAGCAAGCATCCGTCTTCATCAACCTATTTAATTATAAAACTTTTCCGGCCAACCGTTCACACTTTTCCTTCTGCTTCTACTGCTGCTGCTGCTGCTCTACAGACTCTCTTGTCATCAATTTTCCGGGACACTTTTCCTGCCCCCCACTCCCCCACATGCTCTGGGAAACTCTTGCTCGTTGCCTCCTCGTTGTCATGTGATTTAGCTTGCTTCATGTCCTTCTGATCTCTTTGTTTTTTATCTTTTTCTTCTTCTCCTCTTCTTCTTCTTCTTCTTCTCTTCTTCTTCTTCTTCTTCTTCTTCTTCTTCTTCTTCTTCTTCTTCTTCTTCTTCTTCTCTTCTTCTTCTTCATCATCATCGTTTTTTATTCTCCATTCGTTTTTTCATTCAAATTCTTCTTCATTGTTTCCTCCTTCATGTCTTTGCTGTGCTTCAACTTTTATCATGTATTTGTTCCTTCTCCTCTTCGCAATTCTTCATCCGCTCCTCATTCGCCTCCTCATCCTTCCTCAACTGTCTCCTCTTCATTTCCCTTCATCTCCTCCTCCTCCTCTCCACCTCAATCTTCATCATGTTTTCCTATACCATCCTCGTCTTTTTGTATTGCTTCTCGTTCAAGTCTTCCCAATATTTTTAAACTTTGTCTTCTACTTCTCTTTCCTCATACTAATCGTATCATTCTTTCTTGTCTTTCAGTTATCATCACACCGATATTCGAGTTTTTACCACCACGTTTTATCCAATTCTCTTATCATGTGTTCCATATTCTCTTATATCTTCTAATTTGTCACTTCATTATCTGTTCACCAATTTATTAAAATCTCTCTCCTCTTTGTATTCTCCATCTCATATTTCCCATTCTCCTATTCCTAAATGTTTCTAATTATCTCCTATTACCACTACAAAAATAATCCATACTATACTACATACAAAATTACTTTTGTCTTTTCAGGCACATGCGCAGTGGAGGAGGCATACAACGGCGGCGATGTTACCGTTCTGAACCGGCCAGCGTTCTCTAATTTCAAGTGAGTACTCATGTTAAACTTACGAAGTTTCCTTTCTGAAAGCATTGGATCGACTGAGTCTGATCGACAAATTGGCAACTGCGCTTCAACCTATGACTCGATCCATCACTGTGATTGGCTGATCTCCCTCCATTTCTCTGCGCCGCATATTCCTCCAAGTCAGAAGTTATTTTGTACGGAGTATAGTTGTGGCTTAGCCAACGATATAGTTCACATAGCATGAAGCTTGCTCATGTGTTCATGAATTTCTCTTTCCACACTTATCTCTAGAATAAGTTCTTCACCAACCCCGTATTACTAACTATTATCATAGAGAAACAATAGCGTAAGTAGATATCCCATGGTATAGGGCATTTATGTCGTAACTTTAACTGTTATCTCAAGCCCATTACTGTTGATTATTGTCGATTTCTACTGTTTTGACCGGGTAAGAGTGTATGAACGGCACAATATGAGAGACTACCATCGTCATAAAGCTTCACAGAAAAGAACTACGTGGACTATCAGTTTGAGATAACAGTAAAAGTTGCGACATAAACGCCCTGTACCATGGGATATCTACTTAATATGCTATTGTTTCTCTATTCTATTATTTGGGAAAGGGATAGCTCAAGGATACCTTATTTTTCTCTCCCTATCAGTTTGATGATGTATTTATTGTATGAAGAAGAATAGATACTACTATACTACACAATTATTCCAATGGTTGTTACCCATGTTTCTAATTATTCATTCATGGATATTATTTTCGTATCATCTTCTTTATGATCCAATATTCTGTCCCACTATTCTCTCCATTCTCATACTTGGTATGGTGGTAAATGTACATCAAACTCACACTTACCATCCTCTTAATAACCTCAATAATGCACATTATCCATGACTGTAATCTCAGAAAATCAACGTCATCTTAATACAGAAGTTATCTCAAAACTTCTACCTCGTTTCCATCCACTAATACATCACAATAATCAGGGGAAACAATCGCACTCAACTTTCTCTCCAGTTTACTCCTATTTCTCTCTCTTTCTCTCAGCTTTCTCTTACTCATCTCTCACCTCACTCTCTCCCTTTTCCCCCAACCCTCTCTTTTCCTTTCTGCTCCCTTTTACTCATCTTCCACCCCACTCTCTCACAATCTTCTTCCTTTCTGTTTCTTCCTTTCTCTTTCTTTCTCTCTTCCTCTCAGCTCCCTTTTACTCATCTTCCACCTCACTCACTCTTACTCACACTCCCCCTTCTTCAACCCTTTCTCACTCCCACTCAGCTTCAGAAGACATTAATCTTTATTCACCACCACCAACGCCGGAAAAACGTTTCGCGCGCAAAATATTTTGGCGGCAAATGTTTGCCAGTTTTGGCGGGAGGGTTTTTGGCGGGAAACGGAAGTGGCGCGCCCGTTTTTTGGCGCGAACCGAGGGAGTAAACATCGTCAGCAAATCAAATAAAACTTGAAGCGAGGACAGATGGCGGCAGATAAATAAATAATTCAACTTCTCGACAAAAGTTCTGTGAAACTTTCAAAATGGCGGCTGTGGTAATCACAGTAATCGTGATAATTATCGCGCGAAAATAAAGCGGGAACTGCAACTTATCTTGATTAGTCGCGTTGCTTCTATTGATTATAATTATTTGTTGGTGTATACTTTGAGTTTTGGTAGGAGCTTTCTTGCGTAGTGTTAAGTGAGAATAATTATTGTTCAGACTTTAGTAGCATTGTAAGCCCAAGAAGTTTGTTGAGACTGTATTGTTATAAGTTTGCTATTTAAATTTACTTCATTTGATAGCGCTTCTCTGATTGGTACTCAGAATATTTCGTTTCATGATGCTTGATTCGCTGATTCTCATTCTAGTTAGCGTGCCATAGTTCTTGATTAGCTGAATGTTATTCCAGTTTCTCCCAAAATCTTGAATATTTGGAGCGATTTTTTAAAAACTTTTTATATTTCTCCAATTCTATGAAATATTATACGACTATTCCAACATGGTAATATAATCTAAATGGAAGAAAATACATGATATCAGGAGGAATGAGTCAATTTTATTCCCAAATTTTATATAACTCCAAATATTTGAAATCATAGCATTCACTCTTTACCCTACAAATTCATTAGTGAAACTTTCATAACGTTTTTACGTCATTGTACTGCTTATTGTAGATTTGAACTTTTGTATGACTTTCAAATGATTCAGAGCTTTGTTCTCAATTTGTTTCTGCGCCATACAACACTTGCAACCACTTGCACACAGTCTTCAGAAAACCATCCTCTCCGAAAAGGGGTGAACATCCAACCCTTGAGACGCAAAAATCACAGACTTCAACCCTCACCCCTTCTCCTTTCATCACTAATTAATACGCTCTTTATAGAAATAACCTCTTAATCATAATTGGATAATAGACGCTGCAGAGACTCGAACTCGGAGTGTCATTGTCGGTATGGGAGGTTAGGGATGGTGTGGTGGTGGGGGAAGTTGGGTAAGAGAGGGGAGGGGTTGATCACCCTCTTTATAGCTGAAGAGGGATCAAGTAGAGGGCCCTCAGTCGGGATATTATATATCGAACAGAAGGGCCCAATACGATATGGTTTAGCGTCTGAATGAACAGCTGTATATAGTCTGGAGTGAACGGGATGACAATGTCTCTCCAATGAGAAGAATTGAGTTTTGGATTGTAAGAGCACTAAACTGAGGTCTTGAAGGTTTTGAGAGTATCTGTATGGTACAACGAGATATGTAACGAGAATGGGATTGAAAAGAGTTTCCTAGATTGATGCATTATAGCAGAGATGAACGAATATCTCAGTTATTCTCTTCTATATAATTAGAGTATTTCTAGTATTATGTCATAATATCGGGGGATCGAGCTTCGCTCGTTATTTATTTATTTATTGATAAATAGAACACAATATTCTTCTAAATGATTGGGGTAGGACCAACAATAACCATATAAATAACCAAATATATAAATATTATACAGAAATTGATCGCTTAATATAATAGGATTATTAAAACATCAGGCTCGCTTCGCTCGCCATATCCGGGGCTCCGCCCCCTGGACCCCCGACTGGATCGTCCAAGAATGAGATCGGCAGGCTCGCTTCGCTCGCCTGTATTTTCAATTTGAGCATTTTTATCATATGTTAGGACGATCCAGTCGGGGGTCCAGACTAAACGTCTGGCTAAACGGATACGGCGAGCGAAGCGAGCCTGACGGCTAGTAATATAATATTCCCAGGAATAGCAGTGCCCAATCGATTTTTCCGCGATAAATGCATTTCAATCTTCAACTTGGTGCCAACCTAACAAAGCCAACTCAACTTAATGCTAAACTGACAAAAAATTATTAATTTAGTTACCAGTTAACAACTGTTTTGAAGAGGTACTCTCTCTCTAGATTATAGTTCTATATTAACATATGGTATGGACATTCTCCAATTATAATTACGAGAATATTAAGAAGAATATACATGCTCAAAAACGAATTTTAAACCCTTAAAAACCACCCTTAGAGTTAAATTTTGCCAAAAGATCTCTCAGTGCGCCTCTAAAGGGCCAACTGAACATACCTACCAATTCGAACGATTTTGGTCCGGTAGATTTTTAGTTCTGCAAGTGAGTGAGTCAGTCAGTCAGTCAGTCAGTGAGTGAGTGCCATTTCGCTTTTATATATAAATATAGATGAGTATTATCAGTATTATCATAGCCACCTCTAATACAAGGCCCCGGCCTACGATATTGCAACGTCGCAGTGTAGGCCTAGAATCTAATACATGATTGGTGAAGAAGATCAGCTGGTATTTTTTTAAATCTTTTTCACCAATCATGTATTAGATTCTAGGCCTACACTGCAACGTTGCAATATCGTAGGCCGGGGCCTTGTATTAGAGGTGGCTATGGTATTATGTAAGCAATCCAACACTTCTGAGTTTTCAATTTGTTAGTAGTGACGCTTGCTATGTATTGTAGATTGAGATTGTTATGTATTGTAGATGAGAAAAACGTCTGTATGATGGATGTAATTTCAAGCCTACCATTTTCCAGTGTTCCTGATAATATTGAAATATCGACTACATGATCAGGCAATGAGTCTACATAGCCTACTGCAAGTGACCTGTACGATGTAGTTGAACATGGAGTGAAGTTTATCAAGTATGAAGAAACAGTTTTCTGTTTGAAGGACCTTGTACCATGAGAAAAGGAAGCATAATAGAATATCCAATGGTACAGGCTGTTCCAAGCCGATTTATTGTCAACTCAAGCATATTTCTGTCGACTACTGTCGATTATTACTGTTTTGAGAATGTAAGAACGGCACAGTATGAGAAACTATCAGCGTCACATGACTTCATGAAAAATAACTACTTGGACTATCGGCTTGAGTTAATAGTGAAAATTGAAAATAAACGCCCTATACCATGGGATATTTTTTATGCTATCTCTTCTCTCATGCAAGTACTTATCATGTATTGAATTATTGATAACTTGAATAAGTTTGAAGGACCATATTTTTGAGAAAAGAGTAGCCTACAAAGGAAATATTCTTTGGTTCAGGCTGTTCCAAGCCGATTTATTGTCAACTCAAGCCGACTACTGTCAATTATTAGTAAGAACGGCAATAATAATGTGTTAGAAGGGCACAGTATGGTACAGTCGATTATTAGTTAGAACGGTAATATACACTTAATTATAAGTGTAAGAACGGCACAGTACGGCACAGTCGATTATTAGTTAAGAACGGCAATAATACACTAATTATAAGTGTACGAACGGCACAGTACGGCACAGTCGATTATTAGTTAAGAACGGCAATAATTCACTTAATTATATGTGTAAGAACGGCACAGTCGATTATCAGTTAAGAACGGCAATAATACACTTAATTATAAGTGTAAGAACGGCACATTACGGCACAGTCGATTATTAGTTAAGAACGGCAATAATACACTTAATTATAAGTGTAAGAACGGTAACTGTATAAGTGAAGTGTAAATAACTTCTTGGACTATCGGCTTGAGTTAATAGTGAAATTTGAAACAAGAACGCCCTATACCATGGGATATCTTCTTATGCTATCTTTCCTCTCCTGCAAGTACTTGGCATGTGTAATTATTGATAACTTGAATATTAGATGTGGTCACATAAATTTAGATAAATAAAGAATAAACGAAATCACATTGCGAAGATCCCATTATTGAATTTAGCTGGACCTTCTTCAGTATTACTCTGAATGACTTTTTTGGATTTTCCTCGATAATATAACACAGATTTGATTGTACTTGTACGTCTTGTCTAGAACAGACATTGATTCAATCAACTTTCTTGTAGGCTAGATCACGGAATAAGGAAACCAAAATATGTTCTCTACTCCGTGGCTAGATGCAATGGATTATACATCTTCGGAAGTGATTGCAATGCTAATGTTAAATGTTACAAAATACAAATATTACATCACAGATCCAAAACTATGTTCATTCAGTCATGACTAAAACTGACATTTAATCAACTTTCTTGTAGGCTGGATAATGCGATAAAATTGCGAGGGCCATATAAAGATTATGCAATTTATTATACATCTTGGAAGAGATCGCAACGCTTATGTTAAATGTCACAGAATACAAATATTACATCACAGATCTAATCTAAGCCTTTGTTTATTTAGTCCATGTTGAATGTACAAAATATTTTATTGAAAATGTGCACAAAATTCGATCCGAGAAATTTCTACACTCTTATAAACTTTGAGCGATTGAGCTTCAATCCTGAAACGCTTAGCTTTGTAGATTCATAGAATAAACAATCTATAGTATAGAAGTAAAATTTATAGAAGAATAGAAGTATAGAAGTACAATATATAGTATAGAAATTCTCCCTGGTAGAGTCTTCTTACTAAACTGAGTTCACACCGGAATCCTCCCCGATAGGTGCTGTCACCTAGTGGCAAGTGGAGCAACTAACACTCCCCACATACGCTGGCCGGTCATCTAGAAACCTACTGAACTGAATTTTATTGTTCTACCGGCTCCCCGCTATAATCACCAGTCTGACTCGTGCTTTGCTATTTGCTCTGTAATTATTGTGAACAAACATTGGTACTATTTGGTCTATAATTACTGTATTGTAGACAAACATTGCTATTATTTTAAAGTAAACTTTATTATTGAATGTACTTTGTGGTCTGTTAGAGGTATTACTATTGTAATTTTATGTGACGTTTCCGATTGTATAGATGTTATACTTAAAGGAATAAAAATCTATTCAATTCTAGTAAACGTGTGCAACTCCACGAGAGCTTGACAATTTTAGTTGAAATGGAACAGTTATTGAACTCCACCTCTCACAAAAATGTCAGTCGGACTTGGATATTCTTATGTATATGAATTGTAACAATCTGTTCTAGATTCAGTAAAAGTTAGTGATAAACAAAATATTATTATCTTTTTCAATACATCATGAGCTGGAAGAGTTATCGGGAATATGATGATAGAATACAATGAGATTATGATTTTTAATACTGTGTTTCATCCACATAATACTATGATTATATCTGATGTCATGGATAAATCTCTTGATGTGGAACGATATGCAATAATATTATAGATAGTAAAGAAGGCACAATACCAATAATATATTGGGTAATGTGCAAAATGAGAAATCACTTCCTCATTCTGCTATACAAGTAAATACTGGCTTACTTTATTGATTGGTTGATTCTTTATTGATTCATACAATAAGTACATCATCAAAATGATAGGGAGAGAAAAAATAAGGTAACCTTGTGCTCTTCCTCTCATAAATTTAGATAATCACATAGTCCGAAATAGGTTAAGTCTTGCAGTTGTTCACTTCAGAAAATTCTCAGTTCTTGATTATTTCAACAAAGTAGATTCTAAAATATAGATTTTCCCCAAAACCAAACATACAAGAATAATTTGATAATACTTTTTGAAATATAACTAATATTTCACTCACTCTTATCACTTCAACTGACTCTGCTCACTAATATTCATGATTATTATGAACAGTTTTCATTGTATCATCTACTTCATTAATAAATGAACTAAAAAAAAAAAAACAACGAGACTCGGTGAGTGTTTGTTTTTCAACTGCATTCACCATTTCAAACTCTACTTCTGATTTTCACAATTTTTCGAAAATTTCTCAGAGTTAAGCACTATTCAAAATCATTGGACTTTCGAACGACATAACATGATCATTTGAAAATCATTTCTAATACAGTAAAATCACAATTTGATCTCTTTTACTATTTATACATTTGCATCGTCATAGCATTCTCCCTTGTGTTTTTCAACCTTCATCATAAATCAATTGATTCCATTTGTAATAAACTGAAATATGGAAGCAATAATCTTCGCTTTGTTTCATCTTTCTGATCAACCCTGATACAAAATTTTTAGTTTAATGTATATTTGGACTCAAAATTTCAAAGTTTCAGAAAATATGTGGCACTATACATAGAAACCTGAAAACAAGACAAGAAACCAAAATAAAGTTCTATAATACTATTGCAGTTCCGACTCTCCTATATGGAAGTGAGAATTGGATTCACACACGGAGAATGGACAGTCGAATTCAAGCTGCAGAAATGAGGTTTCTAAAGGTGCGTACAGATTTACGCGCCGCGAACATGAGCAATTCACTTTTAATCAGCTGATGCCAAGCTTTTCATATCTGTATCTTACCGTTTCTGTAAAAATACAGATATAATCAGCTGATTAAAAGTGAATTGCTCATGTTCGCGGCGCGTATATCTGTACGCACTTTAAGGAGTGTATTTGGCTGCACTAGAGTCGATAGAATCGAAAATACTGATATAAGACAGGTTTTATTGGTTGCTCCTCTGCATAAAAGAATTATTCAAATAGACGCAACTGGTGCAGTCATTTGGATAGAGTGCCTCCTGGAAGAATGCCCCTTGAAGTCCAAAACTATAGACCTACAGGAAAAAGAGATGTAAGGAGGCCAAGAAAGAGATGGCTACCGGAACAGGTTAAATTAATAAACCTAATCCCTGAAGTGAAGATGATGAGCTAATGTATATTTGGACTGTAAATTTTTGTGATTTTACAAAAGTGTTTTTGAAACCTCATTAGCACTATTTTTATCAGAATTAGATTAGATTTCTTTATTCATGTATGTTACAATATTCACTGACTTATAGCCTACACTAATTTACATTGAATGAGGGTAATGCTAATTATTCAACGAATTCTACAAAGTATAGATAATTAATCAATGAGAATGGAGATTAAATGCAATTAGAATAACGATAATATAAAATTGTAATGTAACTTCATACATCGGCGGTGTTTCAACAAATAATTGTCGATTCTTTCAGGGAGAATCGTCGATTCTTCTAGAATTAGAGAGAGAAACAGATTTGGGTTTATCCTGTTGATTCTCTCCCTGTTGATTAATTTGATGTTGTAATTGTGAAATGAATAAATAATATAGCATTCTGGATAAATGAATTCCCAATCAGCTTAGTCTGAATCTAAATACATTCTCTCAAATACAAGATTACCTTGACCACCAGAGCAACAATATTAATACGAGTGGGTGAGGTGAAATTTGAATTCAAATATTATCCTCTCATGAATGAAATCTACCTCAACTTGAGCATCAGGTCGGAGGATCCTATTTGGATTTAGTGTAGCTCTTAACAAATCCACTGAGTCTGTCAAAATCTGATTGGAGGAGCGTTTGCAAGTTGATGTGTTTTCCAAGGGGTTTGGGGGGGTTTTTAGGGTATTATAGTGTCGAGTAGATGAGGGGAGGAGGAAGAAAACGTTCCGTAGGATGCAAGATGTAACAGAGAGAGAGAGAGAGAGAGTGAGAGAGGGCGAGAGAGAGAGAGAGAGTGAAAGAGAGTGAAAGAGAGAAAGAGTGAGTGAAAGAGAGCTGACAGAGAACAGAGAGTTATAGTGAGGTCCACATTATAATGGCAGTGTACGATTGACAATACTGTTTGCTGTCCTTTTCTATCATACAACAAAACAGATAGCACTATTTCTCTCGCGCTTTGCAATGTTCTCTATTTGCCAGAATATTTTATTTTTACTTTTGACAGTGACTGTACAAAACTGAACAAACCATATTCTCAGCCGCCATCTTCTTTCTTCATTCTATCAAAATACTGAGTACACAAGTCGTATAATTGATTTAAAATTCATTTTTGAAACAATGAGATAATTTTTAAACATTAACGAACATACGAACTAAAATTAAAATGAAATGACATTTTAAAAGTTGATAACTAACCATCCTAGACTTCATCCATGCTTCAGTTATCCAACCCGTATAGGTTAGACCTACTCGTACCGGTATAAATAATATTGAAAAGTTATTTCAGAATTAATCCATTGAAATTACTCATTTTAAATAGTATTTCTATCTTTCTATCATTTTAAAGGAAATTTGAATAAAATACTTACCAACTAACTCAATTTCTGTTGTTTTGAAATTCAGTTGTTGTTATCACAGTTTTTTAAATTAGCCGCCATTTCAGGTTTGTATAAAAATAAAAATCTGATCTCAGTCATGAAAGCAAATTTTTCAATCAAATTATAAAAAATATACTTCGTGATCATTTGACATTAAATTGATTATTATTAAGGAAATGATAATTATTATTAGATTGGATTTAATGGGATGAATTGAGTAGCAGCTGTGTACAGTCAGTGGCAAAATGGAGAGACTTGGCAACGTTTTTTTCCTATCTTTCTTCACTGCCATTATAACGTGGACCTCACTATAGAGAGATGGCAGACAGAGATCAGAGAAAGATAACAGACAAAGATCATGTGACATCCAATTATTCAAGTCAAGAAAGCCGGGCGTCGGTTGATGTTAATTTAAAATAATTATTAGTGGCCAATGGTGGACAAAGCTTATGCAAAGTTGGTGATACGTGTTAAGGTGGGTGAAAGAGCAGGAAAGCTTATACATAGAATGGTTGAAGAGAGACGAAGAAGGATTGGATTGTTGTGGAGGTGCAAGAGAGGAGAAGGAGAAGCGAAAGTGGAAGAAGAGAAGAAGAAGACTTGAGAAGAAGAAGAAGAAGAAGAAGAAGAAGAAGAAGAAGAAGAAGAAGAAGAAGAAGAAGAAGAAGAAGAATAAGGCAGATGAATAAAGGTGGCAAGTTCGACCCGCAAGGAGAAGCGGGAGGAACAAAGAAATAGAAGGAGAATGAGAAGCAGAAGGTGGAGTGGGAGCAGAAAGTGAAGAAGAAGCAGAAGGAGAAGGAGAAGCAGAATGGGAAGGAAAAGGTGATGAAGGAGGCGAAAGAAAAAGAGGAGTATGTGGGAATTCGCAGGTGGAAGAAATGGATAAAAAAGTATGTAATGAAAAGAAGGATTGATTGATTGATTGATTGAGTACTTTATTTATGTAGATTACAATATATACTGGCTTATACACTTATATACGATAGCTTACATACAGCAAAATTATAGATGAATTTCATATATAGACTAAGAAAATAATTATTGAACTGTATATTATATGAAAAAGCAATTTGTAATAAATATAACTACAGATAATAATTATATTGTTATGCATCTACATAAATTGGCGGAGCTTTGGACATAACAATGTCCATTCTTCGGAAAGAATATTAAAAATATCCTCCCCACTAACTCTCTACCAAAAAATTCCACACAAAGGATAGGAGAGAATAAGTAAAATTACAATTATTTTCAAATGAGGAGGTTGTTAGAGAGTGGTCTACGAGAAGAAGAAGAAGAGGAAGGAGACAGGAGAAGAAGTTGAAAGAGAAGAAGAAGAAGAAGAAGAAGAAGAAGAAGAAGAAAAGAAGAAGAAGAAGAAGAAGAAGAAGAAGAAGAAGAAGAAGAAGGCAGATGAATAAAGATGGCAAGTCCGAATGTGGATGGACAAAACTAACTACTTCACAGTTGAGCATGTTACCCAGGTAGCCCTGTATAGTGAGAATTGAAAACAGTCATGAATATGTAAACTGCGACTCTGTCGCCTGCTATGGTCACATTCATCCCACACAATCAGCATCATTAATCGGAAGCATCAAGTTTTCTTATGAGGCAGGCTGCCAGTTTGAAGTGAACTCAACTGTGGAGTTTGGGAGGGCCGTCTCTTGTTTTATAGATGGAATACTGTTAATTTGAGAGGCCGCCTTGTCAGCATGTCGTGCCAAATAGTCATTCCGTTCTCGTTTTCACTCGGCCACAGATATTTGCATCGGTCAACTTTGTCCTGTCGTCCCAGCATTGTCTTACCCTGCAATAATCTGAATGAGGATCCTGGAAGGTAACCTTCTCGTGATCCTGCTTATAAATCCTGTTCAGTCTGTGGAATTGTTGGATTTTGAACATTATTCCAGAAATAATTCAGGGTTGAATCCTCAAAGGAAAGGAAAGGAATCCTCATAGTTCATAAAATCCTGTCCAGTATGTTTGTGAAATGTTGATTTGAACATTATTCCGAAATAATTCAGGGTTGAACCTCAAAGGAAAGGAAAGGAATCCTCATAGTTCATAAAATCCTGTCCAGATGTTTGTGAAATTGTTGGATTTTGAACATTATTCCAGAAATAATTCAGGGTTGAATCCTCAAAGGAAAGGAAAGGAATCCTCATAGTTCATAAAATCCTGTCCAGTATGTTTGTGAAATTGTTGGATTTTGAACATTATTCCAGAAATAATTCAGGGTTGAATCCTCAAAGGAAAGGAAAGGAATCCTCATAGTTCATAAAATCCTGTCCAGTATGTTTGTGGAATTGTTGGATTTTGAACATTATTCCAGAAATAATTCAGGAAAGGAAAGGAAAGGAATCCTCATAGTTCACAAAATCCTGTCCAGTATGTTTGTGAAATTGTTGGATTTTGAACATTATTCCAGTAACAATTCAGGGTCTATGTAGAAAGGAATCCTCAAAGATCTGTCCATAAAATCCTGTCCAGCCTGTTTGTAGAATAAAAATGTCCCGATCAACGATCCAACCGGTCCGTTCGGCCGTTGTATCGGACGAATCTGCCGGCCGTTAATTCGGCCGAATATGGTCTTCCATTGGAGCCGTAACGTCAGTCTAGTTCAGAAGTTGGCTGGTTGCCTATTATTGAATTACTACTATCATAGCCACCATAATTTTTCATAAACAATAATTGTATTGAGATTTTGAAGATTAAATGAACAAATATCCACTAAATAAGTTATTCATCACAATAATTTCACCTTCAGATCTTATTTGTTCAGCAATCTTTGTCCACAGATTCCTTTGAACATCACGACGATGATATCTTTTGTCTCGCAAATCCCACAATGGAACATGCTTATGAACCAAACTTATCAACAATTCATTGTCCATAGTTACAACTCTAAAAACAGAACAACTTCAAAAAACAAAAACAGACAAGACTGTGAAACAATTTTAGGTTAGGAACATTTTGTTGTCTCAGCTCGACTAGTTAGTTCGGCCGGATAGAGCTGGAAAATCCCATTCAATTCGGATCGAAAAATTGATCGGTCGGAGACGGCCGTATGAACCTGTTGCAATGAACGAGCATCTATTCCTTTCTTTGTCGGGAGATCGTTCGGTCGCGTTCCGTAGTTTTCGGCCGATACTAGGATACTAGTTCGGACGAATACGGTTCTAGCCCACCTTTAAGGAGTCCTCAAAGATAAAACGAAATATTGACTCCGTCTGCACCCTACACTACGGAGCAGTGTTTCGAGCTATTTTGTAGGATGATTCAGCTTTGTGTTCTCTTCCTAGATTGATCTTTTGTTCTATCATAAAAAGAATCTTTCAAATAAATTATTTTCTTTTCTAGTTAATTCATCTTGATGTAACATGTAATCCTGTGAGTAGAATCATTAAGATTATTGGTTCAGAAAAACACTTTTTTCAAGGGGAGAAACCATGATCATTACTGGAACTTTAATAAGTCATATTAAAGAGTAAAGTGAAAAACTTCTATGTCCAACCTATTCTTCTATGTTTGGTTTTAAAGCATCTGAATTTGAAAATCTACCTTGTAAAAATAATATTAAGGACTGAAAATTTTGTGAAGTGAACAACTACAATACGTAACCTATTTTCGGACTATGTGTAAAACCTTATCTAAATTTGGGAGAGGAATAGCACAAGGTTACCTCATTTTTCTCTCCCTATCATTTTGATGATGTACTTATTGTATTAATCAATAAAGAATCAATATCGCATAATTCATTGTTGGAGTTACTTATGTGATGTTTTTGATCTTTTAATCACTATGAGTTAATCACTAGAACTCAGAGAACTCACAGATACTTACTCATGATCAATTACTTTTTTTCCACATATTATACCTACAAAAATATAATGTAACACATTTTGTATTTTGTGATGTATTCCAAGTTGATGGATATGATCATGAATTCCCAATTCTGAATATCTTTATCATCTAATTCTGCCACCCAAATTTCAAAATCAATCATCATAATTTTCTATCTTTGAATCCACGATTCAAGAACTATGTATAGTTTTCTATTTTCTCTATGTTTAGTTTTGAAGCATCTAAATTTGAAAATCTACTTTGTGAAAATCTCTTTGAGGACTGAACATTTTGTGAATTGAAGAACTACACGACTCAACCTATTTACTATGTGTTATCTAAATTTGGGAGAGGAATAGCACAAGGTTACCTTATTTTTCCTCTCCTTATCATTTTTATAATGTACTCATTGTATTAATGAATAAATGAAGAAGAATATTTTGTCACAGATACGCCCAAAAAAGAACTGATGTGATTGTTAAATTGCAGACAATCTCATTTCTCCTTTAGAAATTGAGGCTGAAATAATTATTAAGACTGACAGTATAAACTAGATTAGATAGCCAGTGGATAACTAGAATACTAGTGAAAGTAAACAGTACAGTATATAGGTACTTTATTCACTAACTGCATCCTCGTATGATAGATCTGGGGAGTCACACACCCCACAACAAATGTCTGGCCAAAGATTATTATGAAATTATGAATTATGAATGAGGATAAATATGATTAGGAATGATGACGAGGAGGGTGATGTATGAAAAAGAGGAGGAGGAGGAGGATGAGGAGGAGGAGGAGGAGAGGAGAGGAGAGGAGGAGGAGGTGGATGATTCTATAGAAGTTAATATCGACGGGTGATGGTCGTTTGCAAACAAAATAATCCTCAGTGAGCAGTGGACCGCTGATAGTGACATGCCGTGTAGAACAAAATGACACATTTCATTCGACAGGGATCAACCGACTAGTCTCCATCCGATTAGGCTATTGCCGTACTTGCTGTGTTAATCATTTTTCTCTTCTCTCACTCTCTTATTCTCTCTAACTCTTTCTCACTCTCTCTTTCTATCACTCACTATCTCTCTTTGGTAGAGAGTTACTAGGAAGGATATTTTGAATATTCTTTCCGCAGTACGCACATTCCTTCATGCATGTCCTGTCGTTAGAGACCACCCTTAGATGCAGATATATCAACAATAGCATCAGATGATGAAAATTGAAACTCGTGAGTTCGTGGCTCATTAGTCTGTACGCATATTAATATAGAAATCATAAAAAATAGTACAATAGAGTAACAACGCCTTTCTCCACATTTGCACCTCCATTGATAAGCTTCCAATGAATTAATTGTCCAGAAAAGTTTGAAATATTGTTCTTCCCAGCAATAAATTGATAGTTTTTGTTCCATTTGATTCCAGATTTCCAGTCATAGTAATATCGTTCTCCCCTCCACTGGAATAACAGAATCGAACGTCGGAACAATAATTGTCGTCACAAGTGGGAGACTGACGTTAATTCGCACTCGGCTTCAGAACAAACATCACACGAGCAGTTGCAACTCGAACCAGGATTGCAGAAATAAGGATTTCCAGAATAATCACTTCAAAGCAGGAGGAAAACATGTCAATCACTCGTCAACAGCGCAACGGCGACATCTGCTGCTTATTATTATCAGGGCTGGCTGCTTTTACTTCACATAAGACTCCCTCTCTATTTCTCTCTTACCGTCTCTCACTCACTCAATCTCTCTCTTACCTTCTCTCACTCACTCAATCTCTCTCTTCCTCACTCTCACTATTTCTGTGTCTCTTACTCATGCTTTTTCTCTCTCACTCCCCCAGCTTTATCTATCTCCCTCTCTCTCTCAGAGAGAGATATATCTCTCAGAGAGAGAATATCCTAACACCCGGTCGTGTGTTGATGGGAAGGATATTATTTTATATCCTTCTAAAAGAATCGACAATTATTTGTTGAAACACCGCCGATTTATGATGTTGCATCACATTATTATATGATCGTTACTACTGCTCATTTATAAGTTATATTTTCTAGTTAACTCCACTTCGACAATCCTCCACTTAAAACCAATGATTGTACTGATTCTTTGCTGAGAACGTTGTTGAAATTTTGAATTATGTTCATTGGAATTTTTATTGCGCCTCTCTATAGAATATATATAGTCATAGTGTTATTTCATGCCTTTCTCTAGTTGAAAATATGCTTATCAATAATAATATCGGGGCACCGAGCTTCGCTCGTTATTCATTTATTGATAAACAGATCACAATTCTTCAAAATGATTGGGAAGGACAAACGGGCACAGTCCAAAACTGTTTCTTCCACAAATTTTCATTTATACACTATAAATGGTCCAAAAAGTAAGTTATGTTTCATACACTTGAATTCAGGTCCAATTTTGAGTCAAAATATTTAAAAAGAGAACAGTTCTAATTTCAATTTTAATAAGAGATCAGCTGTGCTTCTAGAATTAAGTTGTTTTTTTCAGTTCTTTTTCAAATTATTTCTTTAATATATGAATCTTCTCTATTCAAGTGATAATAATGTGAAATATCTGTTCTATTTTTTGTTTTGAAGCATCTAAATTTGAAATTTACTTTGTGAACATATTAGTGGTCTGAAATTTGCGAAGTGAAAAGCTACAAGACTTAACCTATTTCGGACTATGTGTAACATATCTAAATTGGGGAGAGGATTAGCACAAGGTTACCTTATTTTTCCTCTCCCTATCATTTATATGATGTATACTTAGATATCATCAATAGAGAATAAAGAAAGAATAAAGAATTTAGATTTTTACAAACCAAATTGAATAACAAAGTAACACTCACTAATCACTCAAAACTGTAAAATAATTATTAACTTTGAATATTATACTCTAATTTAGAGTGATAAACCATGTCATGTCAACAAATCGATTATTTTGATAAAACTTCTAGATAATATTTCTCGCGAGATACGGTAAGCTGATTGAATGATTACACAGCTGATCTCCCACACAGGCACACGCATCTTCTATTATCGACAAACGACGAAATTATAGCCTACAGACATCTGTTCTTCCAATGCTGAATTATGCTTTTAATGTCGTTCAGCGAGTTTTCTCAAGGATGAGACCTAGTGCAATCGAATCTTTATATCATAAACCTACTATGTTCCAAATTTCGTGGAAATCGTTAGAGCCGTTTTCGAGATCCGTTAAACATAAATAACCAGATATAAAAATAGCCAGTTATAAGAATAACCGGATATAAAAATAACCAGATATGAAATTAACCAGATAAATGAATACAGAAATTGCTCGCTTAATATAATAGGATTTCTAGAGTCCAGAAACCCAGGAGCAAAATATGAAGAAATTCCAGAATAAAAAGAGCAAAATATTCAATTCCGGTTCCCCTTTTGGTTCGTATTTTGACTTGAGAGGAAAAGTTCATATATTCATTGATCTTTCTGGTACAAAACATAGAAGCAAAGCAAAGGAGAAAGAAGAGAGAAAAACTAGAAAGAAGAGAAGTAGCAGCTAATCGCATCTCATCTGGCAGCTGTAAATAGAAAACTGGATGTCTGTATTTATCAAACAAATGGTTAAGAGTGACAATTATTCCCTGGAGACTTCTCCACACTTTGAGGGTTTCAGGGATGGATGAAAAAGAGAGGGAGAGAGCGAGATAGTGAGGTAGAAGAAGATTATTGGAGGGTGTTGTTTGCCGGGGAGGGTGTGAATGTAATTGATAAGATGCAGATATCGGGGATGGATGGTAATGCTGATTGAGGGATTGGTGAGGGGTGAGAGAGTGGGAGAAGAGAGAGTAGTATAGAAAGAAGAGAAAAGAGTATGTTATAGGTAAAGAGAGAAAAATTATTGTGAGAAGGGGAGGAAGAGTGAGAGCAAAATGAAGACATGGAAATGACAAGAGACATGGGAAATAAGAGAAACAATGAAGTTATGAGTGGAAAGAAAAGCAAATAGGAGAGCAAGGGGAAGAAAAAGAAGAGGAAGAGGATGAGGAAGAGGAAGAGGAAGAGGAAGAGGAAGAGGAAGAGGAAGAGGAAGAGGAAGAGGAAGTGGAAGTGGAAGTGGAAGAGGAAGAGGAAGAGGAAGAGGAAGAGGAAGAGGAAGAGAAGAAGAAGAGGAAGAGAAGAGGAAGAGGAAGAGAAGAGGAAGAGGAAGAGAAGAGGAAGAGGAAGAGGAAGAGGAAGAGGAAGAAGAAGAAGAAGGAGAAGAAGAACAAGACGAAGAAGAAGAAGAAGAAGAAGAAGAAGAAGAAGAAGAAGAAGAAGAAGAAAGAGATTGAGAAAAAGAGTAATAGGTATTAGGAGGAACGGAAAGAAGAACTAGATCAAACAGTTTAACTGAAGAAGGCATTAAGAAATTTGAGGGGGGTGAGTAAAAGAAAATGAATAGTGTAGTGGAAAAAATAAAATAGAGGAACAAGTAATCAAGGATGAAATTGATAAAGCGGGAATAAGGGAGAAGGGCAAGACAAGAAAAAAGAAATATACAAGAGGTGGACAAATGAAATGATGGTACAAAAACGTAAAGGAACAATAATAGAGAAAAGACAAGGAACAATAATAATTGAAGCAAGGTGGAAGAGAGAAATATAGTTCTTTGGAGAGGTAGTGGATTGGTTTAGGATTAGGATGGAGAATCTGGAAAAGAAAACAAAAAGAAGATGGATCGAAAGACGTAGAAAGCAAGTAGGATAGGAAGAGTGAGAAGGTTTGATAGGTGGAAGTAAAGAAAATGGAAGTAGTAGCAAGCTAGAGGGAAAAATATCAACTCCAGAGAAACAGAAAAAGTGAAAGATGAGGAAAAAATGGAAGAGTAGATGAACAGAAAACCAGCTTATAAAGGAGAGACAAGTAGATGTGACAGACGAAGAGTGCGGAAGAAAGAGCTAAAAACAGCGAGAGGGAGACACCGAAAGAGAGAGAAGAAGGGAAATAAGGGAGACATTAGCCAATAGGGTGTTAAAAGAGACTGATAAGTCACTCTGTGGTGTATCCAGGGACAGGATAGGGAATAGGCAGCTCCCTAGGGATATTCGAAGGGGAAATCTTTATTAAGAGGGTTGAACGTTAGAGCGCTAGTTATTCTGTTTGTTTATTGTGTAGACACACTCGAGACACCTTCTGTTGAGATATTACTACTTCCATGCTACAACCCTGATAGAATGGGTTTGGAATAGTTACAGTATGTTGGGCACTTTTGAATTGTATTTTTCGCTATTTGATTGTAGTCAACCGCACGATAATAGTCCGATGGAAATTGAAACAGATGAGTCCCTCCTCACCACCCACAAACGTTGCCAATTCGTTCAGTATATTATAAGAATATCCATTTATTCTTATTAATAATAAGCTGTAGACAAAGAATATTCGAGAGTTGAACAACTCTTATTCAGCAACGTTGCATGTACAAACATCGGACTATTTCCGTGTGGTTGACTGTGTTATGTTTGATCTTGAAGTATACTGTAGCAACGTAATATGAGGATTTCAAGTATACTGAAAATTGAAGTAGATAATATCATCTATTTTACTTTCCTTGCCCTATTACCATAGGTAAGGAAAGTATTGCTTTCCAAAAAAAATTAAGGTACCCCAATTTCTGAATTTCTATACGTTTCAAGGTCCCCTGAGTCCAAATAAGTGGTTTTTGGGTATTGGTATGTATGTGTGTGTGTGTGTGTGTGTGTGTGGTGTGTGTGTGTGTGTGTGTGTGTGTGTGTGTGTGTGTGTGTGTGTGTGTGTGTGTGTGTGTGTGTGTGTGTGTGTATGTGTGTGTGTGTGTGTGTGTGTGTGTTGTGTGGTGTGTGTGTGTGTGTGTGTGTGTGTGTGTGTGTTGTGTGTGTGTGTGTGTGTGTGTGTGTGTGGTGGTGTGTGTGTTGTGTGTGTGTGTGTGTGTGTGTGGTGTGTTGTGTGTGTGTGTGTGTGTGTGTGTGTGTGTGTGTGTGTGTGTGTGTGTGTGTGTGTGTGTGTATGAGTGTATGTGCGTCTGTGTACACGATATCTCATCTCCCAATTAACGGAATGACTTGAAATTTGGAACTTAAGGTCCTCACACTATAAGGATCCGACACGAACATTTTCGATCAAATGCAATTCAAGATGGCGGCTAAAATGGCGAAAATGTTGTCAAAAACAGGGTTTTTCGCGATTTTCTCGAAAACAGCTCCAACGATTTTGATCAAATTCATACCTAGAAAAGTCATTGATAAGCTCTATCAACTGCCTCATATCTGTAAAAATTTCAGGACCACTGCACCATCTATGCAAAGTTTGATTTTAAATTCCCAATTATCAGGCTTCAGATACAATTTAAACAAAAATTTTCAAGTGGGAAAGATTGAGCGTAAAAATCTCTACAATTAATGTTCAGTAACATTTTCACCTAAAATTGAAAATAAGCTCGAAATTCGAGAAAATAAGATTATTCAATTGCAAACTGTTGGCAACTATTGATTCTATTATATCATTCACTAAGATAGCAGACTTCGTGTGTCTGCAGCGCTATTGTCCTGTCACCAGCTGGCTCATATCTTAGAAAAGTAGACTTGAGATGCGCGGGAACACTAGCGTCAGTTGATCAATTTTCATAACGGCAAGGGAAGTTGTGTGAGGGCGCCAAACCAGTTTTTTATCTCTCTCTCTCTCTCTCTCTCTCTCTCTCTCTCTATATATATATATATATATATATATATATATATATATATATATATATATAAAAGCGAAATGGCACTCACTCACTGACTGACTGACTGACTGACTCACTCACTCGCAGAACTAAAAATCTACTGGACCAAAAACGTTCAAATTTGGTAGGTATGTTCAGTTGGCCCTTTAGAGGCGCACTAAGAAATCTTTTGGCGATATTTCAACTCTAAGGGTGGTTTTCAAGGGTTTAAAGTTCTTTTAGAATGTATATTCTTCTTATTCCAATATCTTAAATCTATAATTGAAATGTCCATATCATATGTTAATATAGAACTATAATCTAGGGAGAGTACCTCTTCGAAACAGTTGTTCTGGTAACTAAATTAAAAATTTTGTCAGGTTGGCATTAAGTTGAGTTGACTTTGTTAGGTTGGCACCAAGTTGAAGATTGAAATGCTCACATCCAGGATATCCTAAATACCAATTTATCCAGTTAGCCAAAATTAGCATTTTCTCAGCTTTTCTGCGTTTCCTCACCTTCTTCAATAATTGATTGAAATATATTTAAAAAATTCAGTACACAGGTTTAGCTGAGGTGGAAGAATTTTGTTCGCCAAAGATACGCCGATATAGTAACAGGTGTTTTTCGTGATCAAATTGACATAATACGTTCAAATTCGGTACAGAGGATCCGCTGAGGTCTACATGCAGGCGAGCGAAGCGAGCCCGCTGATCTCATTTTTGGACGATCCAGTCGGGGGTCCAGGGGGCGGAGCCCCCTGGCTAGACGGATATGGCCAGCGAAGCGAGCCTGACGGCTAGTTTATATTATATAATCAGTTGGAATTTTGCAGTTTGATGACACGATTGGACTGTGGTATTGAAAATAATTATGTTGTTGAGATAAGATCTTATAAGTGCTAAATTTAAAAAACTTTACAGTCTTGCACATTCGATTTTAGCGAACTAATCACTAACTTTTTTAACTATTTTCAATGTGCGATATGATATGACAGACCAATAGTATGGTTTAATGGGTTGGTAAATTACCAAGTTTGCACTGATTATCAGGTGCCATAATATATTCTTAGCATAGATTACATGAATCTTTGATACATTAATATCTATAAGTTACAATATTTTATCTAGTTATCAGAACAGAAGTTTCAAATTGATGTACTCTACCTCACACAAACCAAAATGTTACAGTCTTTATCTCCAACACCATTCATGTTCATTAATTTACTTTTTCTCACTCTGTAGTACTCTCTTATACTTCCTCTCTCACTCCTTCTCTTTCTCTCTCTCCTTATCTAATTTACCCTGTCCTACTCTCATTATATCTCTCTTTCACTCTCTCTCACTCACTCTCTCCTACTCTCATTAACCCCGTCCCACTATCTTTTACTGTCCATTGAGAGATAGTGATCCTCCTTTACTCAACATAGGTCACATAAATATATATAGTACAGCAATACACACGTTCCAAGTATCTACTCTAACACCAGTGATTGATAAACATAGGTATAGAAGCTAGCCGGATTGAACAGCTTTCGATTTCAATTCCATTAGAAGTAGATTGTAGCCTTGGTTAGTGTTTTCTTCAGGGTCTTTTTTCTCTCGGTCTTTTCTTCTTCTTCTTCTTCTTCTTCTTCTTCTTCTTCTTCTTCTTCTTCTTCTTCTTCTTCTTCTTCTTCCTCTTCTTCTCCTTCTTCTCCTTCTTCTTCTTCTGCTTCTTCTTATTGTCTTTCTCCTCGATTTCCTTTGTTTTCTCCTTCTCTGAATGGGGGCAGATCAGTGGTGAGTTAGTGGAACATCTTTTACTTTTTAGCACCACCAGAGTAGATAAAAGCATCCTTGAATTGATGTGCGAATACCCTGTTCGATTCCTACAGTTACAGGTTAGTTAGCTTGGGGAAAAGTTTTGTTTCCTTCTGTATTCTTTCTTCACAACATCAATTTCACAGAAATTTCACAATTTCTTCAATCTATATCTTCTTATTCTCCTCTTTTTCCATCTCGTTTCTTTTCTTCTTCTGCTTCTTCATCCTCTTCTTCTTCTCCATCCCCCCTTCTTCTTCTTCTCCTGTCTTCTTCTTTCTCTTCTTTTTTTCACCTCATCTTCTTCACTACTTATTTCACTATTACAATCACTTCTTTTCCTCTTATTTCCTTAGAATTCATCAGACTCTTCCTTCAATATGATCTTTCTTGTCTTTTCCTTTTGTTTTTGAATCTTCCCCTTCTCATCTACCTCATTCTCTTCCGACTCCAGCTTCTGTATTTCCATGTCTCCAATTCTCTTCCTCTCCATCTCATTCTCTGTCTTTCCTCCATGCTTTCATGTTTTACTCATCATCTGTGTCCTGTAGATTTGCTTCTCATCCCAGTCTTTCTTATTAATGTTTGAATTCCACTAATTTCCTTGGATTTTTATTCTGCCCTTATGAACTACTATCTTCATGATCATCACCACTTCATCAACACATCACTATTTTTTGTGTCTTCAATGATTCTCAATTTATTTCCAAAGCCCATTTCCAGACATGGTTTGCTTTGTTCCTATGCTTCTCTTTCTATTCTACTCATTCTGTTTCCTTTCCATTCTCTCCCAATTATTTTTATTTAGATCCTTCTCCACATTCTTTTGAACAATTCCTCCCTCAAGCATTTTCCTTTTCTTCGCCTGTTCTACTTCCGCAAATACTCTCTCAAACATCTTATCCTATTTCTCATAATTGTCTTATCACCACCTTTTTCTATGTTCCTTTTTCCAATATTCACTCTATGTTCGAAAATCTGTCTATCTTCCTTCTCCTATCACAACATCCCTTTCCTATACTGAACTGGAATTCTTCTTCTCCTCCCTCTCTCTTTTTTGGTAGGGAGTTAGTGGGAAGGATATTTCGAATATTCTTTCCAAATAATGGACATTGATTTGCCCAAAGCTTCACCAATGCATAACAATATTATCTATCTTATCTATAGTTATTACAAATAAATGCTTTTCTCATATTATATACAGCTCAATAATTATTCTCTTAATTTATATTATGTGAATTCATCTATAATTTTGCTGTATTGTAAGCTATTGTATATAAGTGTAGAAGCCAGTATAGATTGTAATCTACATAAATAAACTACTCAATCAGTCAAATCACTCACTCACTCTCTCTTACACACACTCTCCATTTTTTCTCCGTCTTGTATTCTGCATTATCGCCCTCATTCTCAACCTCCTCATCATAGTCTTCTTCATCCAATGTTCCTTCTCTCTCCTCTCTTCTCAAGTTCACATCCCTGACCACCTGTTTATCCTTTCCTTTTCTCCATCGCTACATCTCTCTTCAACCCTGAACTTCTCCGCATCACTCTTTCCCTCTCTCTTCCTAATCTATTCTACATCCCCTCCTTTTCCTGAACTTCTCAATCTTCCCCATCTGAACTGATTCTTTCATTTACAGAGCGGTCTGTCAGCGCTATAGGTAAGTGCACAGATAATCAGGTTTAGAGAGTTCCAACTCGAATTTCCGTTTTCCTATCAAGTTGGTTGGTCTTAACAGCCAGTAAATAAGGAAGAAGAGAGAAAAGAACAGTAAAACAGTGAGTGAGAGAAGACGAATAAAAAGAAGAAGAAGAAGAAGGAGAAGAAGAACAAGAAGAAGACATGAGAAGAAGAGGAAGAACGTGAATGAGATCGGATTGAGATCACTACTCACACCTACTTAATTAACCGCTCTTTTTATCTTGGGACTTTTTATCCACAGTCCGCTCCGTGGATAAACGGCCCTGAAATGGGGAATTCGGAACTGCACTATCTTCGATGTATTTTCCATCCGATGCTGGCTTCTCTTGTTAGATTACCCGCTCAAATGGATGATTTCAATTACACACCTCTCGATACAGAGCTCCCCGTCACATTCAGTAGATAACGTTTATTTTGTTTGGGGAGGTCCAGTAGTTTCTCGTAGGGATGGTTCTTGTTAATTCATTGACTCGAAACGATAGGATTTTAAAATAGTCTTGATCATGATACTTGATAAAAATTACTCGATTTATTGCGTAATACTTGAGCCACACAACTATTTTTACTTCCCTTGCCCTATTACCATAGGTAAGGGAAGTATTACTTTCCGGATAAAAATTAAGGTACCCCAATTTCTAAATTTCTATACGTTCCAAAAACATGATTTTTGGGTGTTGGTATGTGTGTGTGTGTCTGTGAACACGATAACTCCATTCCTAATCAACCGATTGACATAAAATTTTGAACTTAAGGTCCTTATACCTTGAGGATCCGACAATAAGAAATTCAATTCAAAATGGCGGATAATGACTAAAAAACCATATTTTTCACGGTTTTCTCGATAACGGCTCTAACGATTTTCTTCAAATTTATACCCTAGATAGCTATTTATAAGCCCTATCAACTGACATGAGTCTCATTTCTGGGGAAATTGCTGGAGCTTTGTAATATTCCTGAGAAAAATGAATTTTGTTAAATTTCTATCACGATTTTCTCAAAAATGACTTGACCGATTTTTTTCACATTCATACCCTGTATAGTTATATACCAGCTCTATTAACTGGCATGAGTCTCCTCCCTGAGAAATTAACAGGGGGTCCACCCCATCCTTGAGAAATTTACTTTGTAACCTCCTTCTCGTGCGTGAGGTAGGTAGGTAGAGCAGTTTATTCAAAAGAACACATGTCGATATTTTATTTGTAGAACAGCTGTTTTGACAACTTTAAAAAAAATCCTCAAATTTCATAATTCAAACAAAGGAAAATGTACTCTGAAAACAATAACAATAGTATAATCATAGTTTTAATTATTTAGCCGCCAATCGGCATAATGTTATTCCCCGAAATTATCCTCTTTTAAGAATGAGGCTTATAGATCAATGAGCAAGGAAAGTTGTGTGAGTGTACCACACCAGATTTTTGTAATAATACATGATTTATATAATACATGAACAGCTCAGATATCTTATAACACATAAAGAGCTTAATATAATACACATACATTGTGTGGAAGCTCAATATACATTAGCTCCATGTATATCATGGAGAAGAAATCCTTATAATCTGAGACTCTACCAAGTTGTATTGGAATAAGTTAGTATCTGTTTCTGGAGAGCAGCTGAATCACAGTAGTCTCCAGTCATTCTGTACAATCATCAGTTAACAAAGAGAAGTAGGACTTGTATCACTATCACTTCCCTCTCGTTTCAGCACCTTTTCGTTTAATTCTTTCTCCCTCATTCCTATTCTCTTTTTCACTCATTGTCTCCAAATCACCATCGGGACGTCGCTTAACTTCCCTCCCCCCTCTTTAACATCCGTTCACCCCCTCTCCAGCTACAATCATCATTCGGCTTTCAATTCGGAGACGGAGCACTAAAAGATCTAATTCACTCGGAATTTAATTAACTTTGCTGCTTTTTATTCTGCCTTCCGACTTTTCCGATGCCTTCTTCTTCTTCTTCTTCTTCTTCTTCTTCTTCTTCTTCTTCTTCTTCTTCTTCTTCTTCTTCTTCTTCTTCTTCCCCTCTTTAGAGGAATCTTTAAAGTTCTTTCCATTTATTCCTCAAACATTCTTTCTTTCTCCACTATTCTTTTTCCCCTAATTCTTTGAAGCTTATCAATCATATTACAATCATCCTGCTAACACTTCCTCTCAATTTACTATAATACCTCACTTATAAATTCATTTCTGGAGTGATCCAGTAATATTCTGGTATTTCTATCATGAAAGTAACGTTCATGCTTCTATTCCCCTTCATCGATGTGTTCTATGTTCTCAATTTCTTGTCTCTATTTTCTTATCGCCCAATCCTTCACTGATTGTTTTCTTGCTTAGGACTTCTCTCATTCGGGTTCTTCATCTGAGGTGTAGTGATGTTGAATAAGTTTATCGTTGAATAGAAATGAAAATAAAAGTTTCAGTACCCTTTTTTGAATTATCTTATCACAACATGTTTCAACATTGATGCCATTTTCAAGTGATATCACTGGCCCTAAACAGAAAAGGGACAAGTTTATCGTTGTATTATTGTACATATATCGCGAATTCTGTACGTTATCACAATCAAAAATCAGTGATAATTTCAAGTTTCTCAAATCAAAAAGAATTTTGTTCTTTCAATACTATAGATATGGGATCTATTTCATTCAATTTACGAGTCTATCATAATATTTCCTTCACAGTCTCTCAATTATCAATAGGCCCATTATTATATTCACTGGATAAGTGACACACATCAACAAATAGAAAATTCCACATTTATTCAATCATCTATCTAACTCCACATTTCCGTACCTGTGAATTTGCAACATGTTGGAAGATAATGCATTTTTAATTCTCAGCTCAATGTATTTCCATAATCTCATCATAAACACTCACACATTAAAAATTCATCCTCCAAAAAAAGCAAAAATCATTTTTCGAAAAAACCAACTGGACAGTGCAACAGAAAATCCTTTTTCAAACTTACGTAATCCCGTCTCCCAATGTTATGTAATTGAAAAAATGCTATTTACTCTGACAGGCATAATTGGATTTATAGCACCGGTCTCAAAAATCAAACTCAATTTTTTTGTGTTAAGTTACGTGTCAAATGGAATTGGGAAAAAATGTGGAATTGTTACATGCATTTCCACTCCTTTTCAATTTTCCAATGGTCGAAAAACGTTGAAAAATGTTCTAAGGGACAAGTTATCATGATTCAACTGCCAGTCCATTGCAGTTTATATTCAATTCTTTCCAATTTTCAATGGTCGAAAAACGTGGAAAAATGTTTTACGGGACGAATTATCATAATTTATCTGCCAGTCCCTTTGATGGCGGACTGTCAATTTTGTCACTAATTTTTCGAGCAACAGAAAAAACGACAAACGACGTACGAATAAACCGCGACGACGTACTAATGGAATGATGACGTCAGCAACATTAGTAGTTTGATGAATATTGTAGTACAGAAGTTGCTAAAATACAGAAAAAAACTGAGTGAAATGCAAAAAAATGTCACCATCAGTTACACTGGAAGTGCTGATGCCTCGTATTATCAATGCTTTTAGATGGCCGACAACACGAAAAAAAGGGACACAAAAAAGAGAACGGCAATCGGAAAAATGCTAGGAGAGGGGTGGGGGAGAATGTCATTACGGAATGAATAAAAGTCGAAGGTAAAATGTGAAACGTCTGTTTTTCATTATTCGTCGTCCGTTTTCATCAGCCGGGAAAACACTTTTCCGACCGGTGTAGCTGGAATCAACTGTGATTTTCCATTTACTTTAATGTTTTTCATTTATACATTCCACATTAAAAGCGCGCCGAATATGCAGTAGTGTCTCTTCTTATCATTGTCAATCATTGGTGATTTTCTTTTCCTGTTTTATCTTGTATTTTTTTACTTCTCCATTTGTTTTTTTACCTTCTTTATTGATGACTACGAATTTCTACGGATTAGATATCGCGAGAAGTGAGAATCAAAATATAATACTTTATGATCATGTTCACTTTATGATACTGTAATACAAGTAGTTCTGTGAACAGTAGACCTCGCGCAGTTATAAACCTCCAATACTGTCACTAAGAGTAAATTATGTCCTGTTCTGTCCTGTCGTGTCGGCGAGATATCGGTGTGTAAACAACTAATAGATGTTTGGGTTGTTGTACCGACAATGCTGATAATTTGTTGTGAACAACTATGCTCATTATAAGCTTACCTAGTTGAAAGCAGAGAAAAGTCGGGAGAAAATACTATGCTATCTCGAGTTATCAATAAATTGCAATCAATTGCTTCATTGAATGCAATTGATAGTCCACACGACAGCTGATTTTTTACCAAGTTACATTGAGATATTAATTACATGCGTCATTGCATGCAATTAATAATCCACTCGACAGCTGATTTACGATCAATAATTCTATAGTCTGATTTGTACGGTAATATTGTCGTTCAGAGGAAGTTCCTTCTCCTTTTATAATTATCCTTAATCTACAACATTTCACAAAAAAAACGTCGACGCGAAATTCAAAAAGGAACATACCTGTCAAATTTCATGGAAATCTATTGCTGCGTTTCGCCGTAAATGCGCAACATATAAAGATTCAAACATGAAGGAAAATGCAAAACCGTTGACTTGAATCTTAGACCTAATTTTGCTCGGTCAATGAATAATTCTATAATCTGATTGATCCTATCTTCAAAGTAGATGATAAATATAGTGATATCAGAGTATGAAGGGATTCTTTTCTTTTCATATTATACTTTAAATCCAGAATTTTGAAAAACTCTGTGTATACATCTACGGGCAGTTGAAAAAGGAATATTCCTGCCAAATCTCATCGAATTCTATCAACGCGTTTGGCCGTAATCGCGTTACATACAGACAGACAAAAGAAAATCCGAGTTAAAACATAGACCTCACTACGTTCGGTCAACTATACTTCATATATCACGTTTAAAATACTTCATTTTGAAAGGACCCAATATTACTGAATGTAACATCACTTATAAATTCAATGTTGTTTCTTGTTAATTTATTTTATCTACACTTGAAAATGGTCCTTGATGACTTGAAACTAGTTGACCGGTGATAAAATAAAATTCTACTAGATAAAATTTTAGTGTTTCAGTACATAACAAAATACGTACAGTACTATGTTTCTATTGAACCTTGATTTGGTTTGATTGAGGAAGATTTGAAGTGGAATATACAATATCATGAACGAATAATACAGGTATCATACACAAAATAATAGTGATACAGAAAAATAAGTAGGCCTACAGTATCTTTTCTCTATTATACGATTTGGATACAGTAACAAGTTATGTTGTCTAGTTGGAAGCGAGCATCGTGATTGGTAGATGGATGACCTATCAAGGCCAACGCCTGCCATTGGCCTAGACAAGCCACTCCCACAAATAGCGGTGCATTAAAACGTCATAGCAATGCCAGCTTGTGCATAAGAACAAAGAGAAAAAATGATATCCTACCATTCTCTGTGGATATACTTAGTAATGAGAATCAATGTATAATATTATTTTGTAATAAATATTAGATAATTTGAGAGAGACAATCTTGGAAAACAAAATTGCAGAAAAATCTACTAATGACAATATAAAACTGATGATACTATTTGATTCTTCTACTTTATTTATTTTCAACTGTTATTCATATCTCTCTCTTCAATTCACTCCTAGTTAACTAGAGATTCACAATGATATAACAGCCGAATCCTGTACCTCGTTTTATAAATAAATGTAACATTATTTCCAATATTTACTCTTATTAATCACTCGATAATTTCTAGTATTGTATTCACATTATTTTTCGACAATAGATTTCTCGTTTTTTATGTAATAATAATTCGATATGGGTGACTGCAACCATAGAAAATATCAATATAGCTCTCAATGTATAGCTATTCTCTGCTACCAAACCGAGGTTTCACGGTTAAGTGCTGAAGGGGAGGGTATCCTTGAAACCCTCTCTGAGAATGGACTTCTCAAGGTCCAAACTTCACCGTTTCATGTGAAAACATTACAGAAGTACCTCAACTTTCGCACATTTCATCATTTTCCTTGCTCAATATCATTGTAGATTTCTTTAGTTTAAAATGATTCACCATGTTATTTTACCGCTACTGGTATTTATTTTTAACGCTAGAACGAAAGTTGAATTTTTTAATATTAAACACATGAATAAAGGAATCTGAATCTACAGCTTAACAAGAAAAAAATGATAGCAGTGAGAATAATACAGCTATATAAATCTGTTAAAAAATAATTTATTGATTAATATACATTATCAATGCATATGACTATCATATACATGGATTATCAATCAACATGAAAAGATTCCCCATCAATCAGGGCAAAATAGTAATAAATTGCAGTTCCTGTCCAGTGCTAATCACTAAAACAATGGAACTACCAACTGGAGGAGAATTCAAACAGATGATCACAGGAACAATAAACTACATTCAATTATTGCAACACCACAACTCACGGTTTGCATCGAGGTAACCAAGCTGAAACAATAGCCGGCATGTTTTCAGAGGCGGGAAATTTGAAAATTCATTTCCAAACCATACTGTAACCGGATATGATCAGGCTTTCAAACATGGCTGCCCACTAATCTTTTCATAGATGTGTGTAATTCATTAATTTACCGCCAACAATAGAGTTGCCATGTAAACACCCGGTGTGGGCTGATTTAGGGTTTTGAAAACCCCAAAAAGTGATCCCGGAAAGGGTTTTTGATTGGTCGGTGTGTGTGAGCGTGTGTGAGCGAGGCACTAAATCAAAACATCCGATAAATTTTCAAAAACAACTTCAGTGTGTGCCGCTCGCCCCATCAACGGATGTTTGAAATTGTGTTCGGGGGCTGTGAATCAATTAATTTGGATTGCGCTGTTCATAGAGAGAAAAGGAAAAGAAAGAGTGTGTATGAGAGAGAGAGGGCGTGAGATAGAGAGTGGAATAAAGTGAGAGAGATTGATAGGAAGTAAGAGTGAGAGGGTGTGAGAGAAATTGTGTGACAGAAGGAGAGAGAGAGAGAGAGAGAGAACATAGCGGACAATGGAGACAAATGAAAGCATCGATTGAATTGAAAACTCCAAAATCAGAAAACACCATTCACGGTTGGACCCCATTATTCGATCCATGATACACTATCATCATAATTTCCTCTCTCACTTTTCCTATTATCCTTCCTTATTTCTGATTGTACGTCTATCTCTTTTCCTCTATTATAGTGCTTACACTCAATTCTTCGATATTAAATTCAGTAAGTGATCTCAGAAAAGTATCTACAGTGAAGTAGTAGTTAAATTGAGTACACAGGAAAGTACTAGTTGAATTAAGTAGCTCCATCATCGTAAAAAAGTTGAAATTAACGGTGCGAAATCTCTGAAATTTTCAATATTCTCAAGTGTTCATGTTGTTAGTGTTAGCTTTTATAACAAATTTTCAAATTTCAAAATTATTATGAAACTCCCATCAGTTATTCGTGGAAGAATAAATTAGTTAATGGGAAGAAATTGGGGAACATAAACCTACTATGGACAATGATTATTATAATCTAAATGCACGAAGAGAAGAAATTTTGGGCTTAGGCCTGTTTCACTTTCCTTGCCCTATTACCATAGGTGAGGAAAGTATCGCTCTCCGAAAAAAATCAAGGTACCCAAATTTCTAAAATGTCTATACTTTTCAAGGTCACCTGAGTCCAAGAAAGTGGTTTTTGGGTATTGGTCTGTATGTGTGTGTGTGTATGGGTGTATGTGCGTCTGTGTACACGATATCTCATCTCCCAATTAACGGAATTACTTGAAATTTGTAACTTAAGGTCCTTACACTATAAGGATCCGACACGAACAATTTCGATCAAATGCAATTCAAGATGGCGGCTAAAATAACGAAAATGTTGTCAAAAACAGGGTTTTTCGCGATTTCCTCGAAAACGGCTCCAACGATTTTGATTAAATGTATACCTAAAATAGTCATTGATAAGCTCTATCAACTGCCACAAGTAAGTCCCATATCTGTAAAAATTTCAGGAGCTCCGCCCCATCTATGCAAAATTTGATTTCAGATTACCAATTATCAGGAATCAGATACAACTTAAACAGAAAATTTCAAGTGGAAAAGATTGATCATCTCTCTAACAAAATCTCTACAATTAATGACAAGTAACATTTTCATCTAAAATTGAAAATAAGCTCGAATTTCGAGAAAATGTGATTATTCAATTATTGCCAATTGTTGGCAACTGTTGATTCTACTAAATCATTCACTTTGAAGAGATAGCAGACTTCGTGTGTCTCCAGCTTTATTGTTCTGTCGACAGCTGGCTCAGATTTGAACAACTAGCATCAGTTGATCAATTTTCATAACGGCAAGGAAAGTTGTGTGAGTGCGCCACACCAGATTTTTCATTTCAATATTGTGATTTTTCACATACCCCTCACATATTCAACCCACATGAGGGAGTTGAACCAAACCCCTCATTTCCCAAACAATAGTGAGCCAACATAACGCGACTGAAACAATTATAAATGGCTTATAAATGTGTACAATAGTGCAATTAATTAACGGTTATGATAGGATGACATGTATAGCGGCTGATAAAATCATTATTAAAAACTTCTCTCTCATGAACCAGGCCAAAAATTGATATCCACCTCTACACTCAATCTCACATCTTCTCTTTTACTACCTCTCTCTATCCCTCTTTCCATGACTATTTCTCTCTTACTCTCTCTCTCTTTCTATTCATATCTCTCTCTTACTCAATCTCTCTCTCTCCTCCCATGTCTATTTCTATCTCTCTCTTACTCAATCACTCTTTCTCGCTCTCTCTCACATTGTCTCTTACGCTCTCTATCTATACATGTTTATTTTCCTCCATCGCACTCTTTCTCTTTTATGCACATCCCTCTTCCACACCCTCACTCTGTCTCTG
Source organism: Nilaparvata lugens (assembly GCF_014356525.2). Lineage (NCBI taxonomy): Eukaryota > Metazoa > Arthropoda > Insecta > Hemiptera > Delphacidae > Nilaparvata > Nilaparvata lugens. The sequence continues at coordinate 8,627,526 of NC_052509.1, forward strand.
TTCTCTCTATGTCTATCTCTATGACTCTCTCACTCTTCCTCTCTCACTCTTTCTCTCTCACTCTCACTCTCTCCCTCTCATTTGTCTCTTTCTCTTACACACTCTATCTACTAGTATACTTGTACGACTTTCTCTCTCTAGTGTCGAACCTAAAAATGACCAATTTTGAAAATCGGATAAGCGCAATAGAAAACATCAACACAGCCCCCGCTCAAAAACAATCTATGATATCCCTTTATTACTGGGGATGACAGCAAAACATTCGCCTCTTTTCAGAAGGTGCCAAATAATTGTCGAAATTTGGCCGGTCGATCCTAAAAACAACCGGCTGACAACTTTTCGATTAAATCTGTAATCGAAAATCTGTCAGCTAGAGGATAAATTTTCGAAATTTTGCACCGATTCTATCAGCTTCCATTATTGGGATGTCAGAGGTGTGAAAAAGCGATCTAATGGAAGAGTTGAAGGGTTGTTTGCAAATCATTAGTCTCGGACAAAAACGATAACATCCAATGAGAGAGTAATTTTATGGAGCTTGTATGGAGCCGATCATAATAGACATTTTTAGACATTTTTGTTATTTTGAATAGAATCACTAGTTAAAAGAGTAATGGTATGATTCCTACAAGTCGCACATTACAGGAACATATTAATACGTTTCAAGTTTGATAGTGAACAATCATTGAAAACGAATTTAAATTGCTGAAACCTCTGATTTATTGAAACAATTTGAGACACAATTCAGTTCTGTATTATGTTATTCCATTTCCAATCTGTAGTAGACTGAGAGCTTACCTCGAGTACAGTATGGATGGAGTCATATGATTGGTAGATAGTTGACCAATGAAGGGTGAGCTCAATTTTGGCGAAGACATGACACGCCTACAGTATTTTAAATGTTCTGATATTCAAGAATGTGGACCGTAAATTCAAGATCAAATAGAGAAAAACTGAGTAACCAGTAGAGTCAAATGGATAAGATGAGTGAGAATGAAAGAATATACAGTACAAAAATAAAGCCAGTGAACAAGATAATTTATAAAATATCAAGGTGGAAAGTTGATAATATCAAGGAAGAAGTAGAGGTCAAGGTTAACTTTGAAAGTATTGTAGAAAAAAATGCAAATGAACTACCATACTATCTCCGATCTCACTAGGCATCAACCTGCAATAATCTATGTAGAAATCTGTTTTGGAATGAAACAAATTGACCACAGTAACTCAAACTCAAACATAACTTCACAAACTTCAATAATACATTTCAACTTTACAAAGAACAAAGTGTCAAAACTACAACAAAGTTATTATATAGTCTCTCGTCATGGAAAAAACATCAATAAATATTGTATCTGATACTACTATAACTCCAACTATAATCCCACTAACTACAGTAGTATAATATTGAAAAAGTAATCCTTCGTACTGAAAGTAAGTTCCACTCACTACAGTAGAATTGAAAAAGTAACCAATTGTAAAGTCCAATAATTGAAGAAATGATCTATCTAGAAATATATAATAGTGATAATGGCAGTGATTGATCAGCAATGGTATTGCTATCCTGGTCTAGCATTCAACAAAGTGGATAGCGCTATCTTTTTCTTGCTTTGCTCTGTTGCCAGATCGTCTTTTAACAATGTAGAATTATTAAACAAAATATTTCATCTTAATTATGAAAATTCATTAGGGAATTATTGAAAAATATAATTTCTTGCTTAATATAATATAAATGATTATTTTAAACGAGAATGAAGAACGGCCAATACTACATCAATATACCTGTATCAGCTACCGTCTATAGTAGGCATTGACAAGACAGAGGAGCGGCAACGTTATCTCCTATCTTTCTCCACTGCCATTACAACGTGGACCTCACTATAGTACTGTACTCGTTTATCAATAATTGAACAATAAAATATTCACAACAAATTATAAATCGATTCACTGCTTAAACAATGGAATGAAAAAGACTAAGAAATTGTCAAAAACCACAGATTCATTGATACTTAGAAAAACCGGTCTCGGTTATTACACCATTGTCAATCTCTGTTAAACCGGTCTTTCTAAGTATCAATAAATCTGTGGTTTTGACAATTTCTTAGTCTTTTTCATTCAATATGAATAATTACCACAATATCAACTTCTCAACTACACAAAAAGCTTAAACAATCAATTGAGTAGGATTGATTGATCAATTACCTTTCCTCAATACTCAAGCGAGCATCAAACGTTTTTAAAAGCGTTTTATACGTCGCGTTTTCGCGAATCCCTGAGGAAAACGAAAGAAGAGATACACCAGAGTCGCGAAACGCTTTTCCCTCAAGACGCAGTTATAGACAGTGAATAAACGACATGCGGTTATTTATGCGTTCCTCCTTTTCTTTATCGCATCCCCTCTTTTTCTCCCTCTTTTCCTCTCTTTTCCCTTTTCCCCCTTCACCAACCTTTACACTCGCTCACACATTCACAAGCCACACCAAATCTTTATTCAATAATATCCCCACAAACGATTTTCCTCCCATACACTTTTCCCCGTCCCGGAAAAACACCCTCGCGATTTTCCAGTACAGATTTTCTTCGTTTCCTCGAAGGGGAAGGAGGAAAATAAGGAGCTGCGCCAACCGATAATTTATTGCAACCAATAAAATAAACCGAGCACGTAAAATAGCTATTTTTCCTTTTAAATTGCCGTTATATTATACGGTAACAGCCCATTATGAGGCTAATTAACTGATGTCGTATATCTTCGGAAATTAAATGGAATACAAATGTAATACATCTGGATAAACCGGTGCGATTGATGGTGCAATTACCTTATAGTCATGATTTCTCTGTGTTGGAAAAGTAATAGAAGTAACAATAAATTCTTGTAAATAATAGTGAACACATGAAACCATACTATATACAAGTTATATTGAATCAGGTCATTGATTGATAATGAAATTTCGATATGGGACTTCTGTTTCCTACAATAACCAAGGGCTAGTTTTAGTTGAACAAAATATCAAATAAATTAAACCAACGTAGCGTGACATCATCGAATCTAAGATCGATTTGTTAATTGGATTTTGTTGGATAGGTTCCATTAGATTACATTATTATTCGGTGATTGAGACGACTGTAATTTTTTCGGAATTACCATTTCAATAATTCATTACAATTCAACATGGAAAAAGTGTATGAGCTGCTCGGGAACAATGTATCACTAAACTATTTATTCCACTTAATAGCTTCAATATAATATTGTGAATCTGATCATTTCATATCAATTATTCTTGAATCAGTCTTTGAGTTGAATTGTTATGCGTGTAACTTCTCTTTTTCTACTTCTATACACCTTTTCTCAAAATACCTCAATGTATGAAAAGTCAGTAGTATATCATTGGTGATAGACTCAGATGGTGAATTAGTTCCATCAAAACTCTATAGTACCGGAACCGTGGAAGTTGTATTATGGATCTTCGATTACAATGTTTGATCGAGAATGAAAATCTGACTGATTTATTTGCTGATGAAAAAATAACTCCATTATCCTCGTCTATCTGGAGTTGTGTTGTAAGATATATTATTATTGATATTGTAAGCAAGGAAACGACATGATACTCTCGAAACCACTAGTTTATTGGAACAATCTGAAATACTAGTTTCGGTTGTTGTACTCGGTCTAGTGAACTGAAGGCTTTCAGGGCGAAGTAAGCTGAAAAATTTAGCAGCAGAACAAATAGTATGAGTGAAGGCTTACGATTGGCCATTAGCTGTTGACCAATGGACGGTGAACTTGATAATCTGATAATCTTGATAATACTCATTGGTCGAGACTAGACATTGATATGACTATACTTGTCTCGCGTAACAAGTCTCGGCCAATGGCAGTAGAGCTCTATCTAAATTGGTCGACAGCTGATGGCCAATTGTGGAGCTTCATCCATACGATATTATATCCTTCTGCTTCAAGCTTCGAGTTTACTAGAGATTAATTGTGGTGTGACAATCTCTGTAATAAACTGTTGTAATAAATAAGTGGTTTTGACAATGAAGAGTCATATACATCCAAATAAGGTGTTTCCAATTTACATTGAATACGATCAATTGGTTAATTTGAGTACAACATTTTATTAATGAATAAGCTCTCTTGAACAATTGAAATGATTTCATTATTGTGAATCTTGGCGAATATCAGTGTGATATCCGTTATATCTCCAGTTGACAAAAATTTTCAAGGAAAAATTATGAACTGAAAGGGAAAAGAAGAAGATGGAGTAAAACTAGATGATAGCTATTGAGAAGAGAGAGTCAGTGGTGTCAGAGAGAAAAAGGAATCTGGAAGTGAAATAATATGAAAAAAAAACGTTGGATGAAATGGAAATTATTAGGAACAATACCTATGCTGGAAGGATGAAAAATGTGATAACAAGGAGTAGAAGATTTGAAAAAATTGAGGAAAGCGATAGAAGAAAAGAGAGAAGATCCACGGATATTTTGAAAATTAATTAAAATGGGTATTTTTTATTAATATACTATCAGAATGGTATCTTACGTCACAAGGATGAGAAGGGGCCTTTTGCAGTCGAGAATGATGTTTCAGCAGTGTTTCATTGAAGAACTGCAAAAGACATTCACGTCGAAGTAACGTACACTATTTTTTGTCATAGCAGTCCAAAGAAGAATAATTGAAAAGTAGAAAACATTACCTGCTTGTGCTGAAGTTACTACATGCATTTTGTAAACATAACCTAGTTTACAAATTCCGAATCAGGAATTTCTTGATTGTAGTTGACCAAACTTCCACCTGGAGCGCTAAACGGCGGGTTTTTGCAACAGTGTAGCTGTTCCTATTCCGAAACTAAAAAACATACTCTACTGTAAAGAGAACATATGATTCTATCACAGTATAGTATGCTGTAATGAGAATCATATGTTTATTTGGTCAACAATCAGCTATTTACCGGCTTGATTTCATGCATGTATTTATTTATTTATTTAGCGTATGGCAGTATACATAACACATTTATGATCACAAAATTCGAAAAAAAAGAAAACAATAGTAAATTTATATATAAAACGAATGAAAATATCTTAGTCACTTTTGACCTGGAAATTAGAGGCATGCTTCCAGCATATTTAAGTAGGCTATTGATGCTGGTTTAGCCACCAGGAAATCTTCATGTGCACCCGTGTATGCTGATCTGGGACACTCCTCCACTATGTGTCTCACAGTCTGGACTGCTCCACACTCACAGAAAGGGGAGTCATGCATGTAAAACAACTGTTATTGAATGACTATGACAAAAATGAATTTTTTTCTTATGATTATCCGAAGATTTTCACAATCATGTCTCGCTCAAAGATTTGAAAATGGTATAGAATGACCTCACAACCCATTTTGCGAAAATAATTAGGGACTACAAATTTTGTAAAGTGAACAACAACAATACTTAACCCATTTTTCGACTCTGTGTAAAGCTCATATATTCATTGATCTTTCTCTGTACAAAACATACAAGCAGAGCAAGGTTATTATGTGTAACCTTATCTAAATTTGGGAAAGGAATAGCACAAGGTTACCTCATTTTCCCCTCCCAATCATTTAAATGATGTACTTATTGTATCAATCAATAAAAAATACTTAATGGAGGTAATGAAGAAGAAGCCTGGATGTGAAGGATAGAAAGTAGGAAACAAAATCTGAACAAAACATCAGTGAACAAAACAAAATATCAAAGCAAAATAGTAGAGTAGAAGAAGAGAGAGAATTAGAGGAAAAGAGACGAGAGTGACAATGATACACACACAACACTACAAAGTAGTGTGGTGAAGTAGGAGGGGAAGAATTGAAAGAAGAGGAGAAAGAATAAGGGTTGTGAGTGTGGGAAGATTGAGTTATGGTTTGTCGGAGTCATACATCATCATTAGGGCGTGTGCCTATCCATTAACTCGCCGCATTGTCTGACCTTACCAGACGCTCATTACTAAGCCTGTCTACACATTTGCTCTGTGGTCAGCTACTTCCTTCTTCCTCTTCCTCATTCCCTTGTTCTCTTCCTTTCTCCTTCCCTAGTCCTTTTCCTTCTTGACCCTTCATTTCTTAGTCCTCTCTATTCCTCTTCCCTTGTTTTTCAGCTTCAAGTTCCCTTGATTTTCACATTCGTCCTCTCCTCTGTATCTAACAAGCTGAATCTGAAAAAAATATCTCCGCCACTGTTTCTCTCTTCTGTTATCTTTATCCAGCTTCCTTGTCTTCCTTGTTCCCGCTTGATTTTTTCATCATCCTCTACATCGATTATCTTTGTTATTGGTCTCTTTCGACAATATATTTGTTGAAGAAACACCGCCGATTTATGAAGTTACATCACATTATTATATCATTGTTATTCTAATTGCATTCAATCTTTATTGTCTTCCTTCCTCCGAGGAGGAATCTATAGAGGAAGAATCTATGATGTGGTTGAAAGTATCCAGCGTTTCTTCCTTAAGAAGGTATTTTGTCTCCCATCGTACACCCCGAATCAGGCTTTGCTTCTGGAGACCGGAGTCTGTCCAATCTTCCTGCATACAATAAGGCTACACCTTCAGTTTGTAAAGCGATGTTTGAATCTGCATGAAGGAAGATATCCATGTATGCTATTGAAATTGATGATTCGAAGAAGGCTATTTCTGTATGATGACTGGAGGATGCTGGATGACTTATTTGGCATTCCATGGGAGGGGATAGCAGCAGGTAGTTTGAACATCGACCAGACGATTGACAGGATTGGAAGTAAGCTGCGAGATCAACAGATGCAGCGGGTCGCCATGAGCCAGCGGTACACCATTCGCCGAGAGCTCAATCACTGGAATGATTACATTTTTCAAAATTCCAGCTTTCAATTCATCAAGTGGTTCTTCAAAGCAAGAAATGAATTGATCCGACTCAATAAGTACTCATTCAACGGGAACAGACTCTGCTCATTGTGCAATAGGAAGGAGGAGGAGGATGTCACGCATTTCATTGGAAAATGTCCCATACTTGTCGAGTTCAGATGGCAACACTTTGGCAGAGCAGCATTGTCACGGGAAGATCTGAAGAACTACCTAAACGGAGATGACTGGCTAAAGATAGGTGCATACTGTGTTGGTGCATGGAAATACAGACACTACTTGATTTCAGAGTTCAATGGATAGTGCGTTGTGAACTGTTGAATGAACACTAAGGGAAAAGTATTTTAATAACAAGAATGTGTAATTCTGTATGGAGTCTACTCATGACAAACCTCACCCTGACGGTCGTTGACCAAGGGTTTAATGCTTTTTATAATTAAAATTATGTTCTTGTATAATATTATCTAGGAAACAATGTTAAAATAAAAGCAATTATTCATTCATTCATTCATTCATTCATTCATTCAATCTTTATTGTCATTGATTAATTGTTTATGCTTTGTAAAATTTGTTGATAATTAGCATTACCGTCATTTAATGTGAATTAGTGTATAAGCCAGTAAACCACTGTTTTCCTCTTCCATAAGATCAAACATTTTAAACATTCTGAAAATCATAATCAAGCTTAGCTAGAAATTGATCTTGAGATCTATTAATATTTTATTAATATCTCAATCTTCGAATTGAAGAGATTGTTCAAACCTTGTCTACAAATTTGTTTGGCAACATCGTCAACACATCTGTTTTGCAACAAATGAACTGTTCCTTCATTGTTTTCTTTTCTCCTCTCCTACTCTCTTTCACTACTTCTCCGTTCATTCAAGATCTCATTCTCAAGTTCTGAAATCATCTAATCTATTTGAATAAGAATTGATCTAATTTTGACATTCAATAAATTTCTTATGTGTGCACCGAATATGATTATTTTTTTCAGTTGTGTTCGTTATGTTCAGGACCAGGTTTATGGCCTATCAAATTTAAAATCCGATTTCAGTACTCTTTCCTACAGTCCTTCTAAGTTTACATGTAATCCTTATTGGAGAAGATCTGTGAGCTGGCCAGACACAGTAATAAAAATCAGCTGCTATAATCATTGCGTCATACAACAGTCGTCGGTAGATAGTAGATAAAAGTGTGTGCTGCTTCATAACTATCTCTCCATAACTCCATAACACGTCTATGTATTTTATTCTAAAAACAAAATGACTGTTCTGTGTGTAACCATCCAGCAGTGCGGCCTCACGTTAAATACTTACATGCTCTAAAGACATTGCTTTGTAAATTATTTATTTTGCTGTTGGAAAATTATCTATATAGATAAAATGCCGCATCGCGCCTCCTCAGGTGTGCATCAAGCTAAAGTTTGTCATGAGGGGCATTTATTATAGGTATTCAATAAAATATTGCCCATCGAGCTAATTAAAAACGCCACCATGAGAATGCTGGAACTGCTGTGTGAAATTTTTAACAGGTGTTTGAAAGGAGATCAGATTCCTAAAGACTGGAAGATATCATATATACATTCCATTTACAAAAAGGGAAATCGAAGGGATTGTAATAATTATCGAGGTATTAGTGTAACATCATCCATTGGAAAGCTTTATGAAAGAGTTTTAAAAAATAGAATAGAACAGGAAATAATAGAAATAGAGGAGCAAAGTGGATTCAGACCAGGCCGTTCCTGTGTGGACAATCTATTCACCCTGAGACATCTAATAGAAAAGCGACTAGCAGAGGTATGGAATTGCATGCTACTTTTATAGATCTGTGTAAAGCATTTGATTCAGTTCCATTACAGAAATTATGGCTCACAATGAAGGAAGCAGGCGTAAATAATGTGTTCATAAATGCAGTGAAAGCATTGTACAAGGAAAATCGAGCAGTAATAAAAATTGGCGATAAAAACTCTGAAGCCTTTTCTCAAACCAAAGGGGTCAAACAGGGTTCCTGCCTCTCTCCAACCCTATTCAAAATTCATATGTGTACTGCTCTAAAGAAATGGACACAAAAATGCAGCCCAATGGGAATTGAGCTGGAGGATTCCAAGGTACATACATTCCTCTTCGCGGATGATCAGGTAGTTTTAGCAGAAGATCATCAGGACATGACCTATATGATAATAAAATTGATAGAAGAATACAAAAAATGGGGCTTGGAGGTTAACACAGAAAAGACATAATATATGCAGTTCGGAGGCACAGGACAGGATATTGAAACTGAAAATGGATTGATTAGAAATGTTAAGGAGTACAAGTACCTCGGCGTTGTTATTAGTGATGATGGAAGGGATAGAGCGGATATCATGGGGAAGATAAGGAAGGGAAAAATATGATAAGAGCACTACATCCAATCCTATGGAATAACAACATAACCAAAAATACAAAAAAAAATATTTACCAGGCAATGATTGAGCCAGTCATGACGTATGGGTCAGAAGTGTGGTGTGTGGACAAATTAACTACTCAAAAACTTCTTTCAGCGGAAATGATGTACTGGAGGAGGAGTTTAGGATTGACGTTGCTGGAGCGAATCAGGAATGATATAATAAGAGAGAGAATGAGCGCAAAAAACACAATAATGGATGTCATTGGAGAGAAACAATTGAAATGGTATGGACACCTGCGCAGAATGAATGAAGAAAGACTTCCTTTGAAAGTATGGAATTGGGTACCAGCGAACAGAAATAGGCGTAGAAGACCGCGAAAGAAATGGGGTATCCAATGTCCACATTGAAATGGAGAGTAGAGGTCTCTTTGAAGGAGACTGGATAGATAAGGAAAGATGGCGATTGGGGTGCGAGAAGCAACACAACTGAAGTTGCAAAAACTCGCTATATATATATAATAAAATATCAATTGAATTCAATTCTGGACATCAAATCTATCTTACCATAGATTGAGAATTGAAAAAATTACCAATTATGTATCCTCTATAATCTCACTTAATCATGATCGGATGATTGTAACGTTCGTTATCTTCAATTTTCTATATTGAAGTGATTCCTTATTAGGAATAGTATAGCATCTGTACTGCTATACATTATAATATTCATATCTGGTTCATCAAATATTGACTCTCTAACATCACTATGTTCTTCCTTGAACTTCTTATCAAATACCCATTAAATTTCCGAAGATTGCAAAATGGGGTTGCATCAACAAATCTGAACACTCGTATAATATTTCGATTGTTGCTCTTTGGGATGTGTAGGATATAAGATTATTTGTTGACTTCTATACCTTTTGACAATGGGGCTAAGTCTCTCGTACCCTTTCTCTCTCACCCTCTGATTCACTCCCTCTTTCAATCTTTCAATCTCTCTTCACTTTTATTCTTTCTCTCTCTCTCTCTTTCTCTCTCTCTCTAATTCTTATTTATGTATGTATTGTAACATACATAATTAAAGGAATCTAATCTAAGAATCTAATCTAATCTAATTCTGTCCCGTTCTCAATCTTTCTCTATTCCCCTTCCTCACTCCCACATTCTCTAGCTTCCTCCTTGACAAATCTTTCAATATTTCTCTATTTCTCTTGCTCACTCTCACATTCTCTAACTTCATCTCTGGCAGATTTTTCAATATTCTGAAATGAAGCTCAGTCTCTCTTACTCTCTCTCTCATCCTCTGATTCACTCCCTCTTTCAAACTCTCTTCACTTTTATTCTCTCTCTCTCTTTCTCCAATCCTGTCCCGTTCTCAATCTCTCTCTCTTCCCCTTTCTCACTCCCACATTCTCTAGCTTCGTCTCTAGCAAATCTTCCAATATTTCTCTATTCCTCTTTCTCACTCCCACATTCTCTAACCTCATCTCTGGCAGATTTTCCAATATTTTGAAATGAAGCTCAGTCTCTCGTACCCTCTCTCTTATCCTCTGCTTAACTCCCTCTTTCAATCTCTCTCTACATCCATTCTCTCACTCTCTCTTTCTCTGATTCTGTCCCGTTCTCAATTTTTCTCTATTCCCTTCTTCACTCCCACATTCTCCAGCTTCATCCTTGACAAATCTTTCAATATTTTCCTATTCCCATTCCTCACTTCTGCATTCTCTATTTCGTCTCTGGAAAATCTTTCAATCTCTCTCTCCTCCCCTTTCTCACTCCCAATTCTCTAGCTTCGTCCTTAACAAATCTTTCAATATTTCTCTATTCCTCTCCTCATTCTCTCACTTTCTAACTCCATCTTTGGTAGATGATTCTCGGATTCTGGCATCCAATCCTAATCCTATCAGAAAAGGAGCTGTGAAGTGCAGATAAATTTGTATCACACTACTGCTTTTCAACCATTCATGGCTCACCTACTCAATCTTTGTTTCATTGTACAAATTCAACGGGACGTATCAACGTGTTCTGTTTGGAGATGTGGAATTATTGTACATGAGAAAGCGTTACATTGTTTAAGAAAGCGTTTATGAATGGATTCAGATATTATGGATGTTTAGAATCTATTATTGTATTATTATTAGAACTAGATTAAACTCATCACTCAGAACTGTTTCTTGTCAGAGTACCTATCTTGTTTGACAAATGTTTCCTAATAGTAATTATTACTTACTTACGAAGCGCTACAGCCCTGCGTGGCCCTTGGCCTCCTCAACAATTCGTCTCCATTCATCTCTCTGATTAAGCAGTCTCTTCCAGTTCCTCACTCCTAGGCACGCTAGATCCTTCTCCACAACCTGCAGCCAGCAACGTGTTCTCGGGCGACCTCTTTTCCTCGTTCCAATAGTAATTATTATAACTATTTTTTGTCAATTTATACTCTTATTATGAAACTGTATGTTGTTGAATGTATGTTGATGATGATGACATTATGACGGATACCGTAATGATCATGATGATTATAATGAATCATCACTTAATAACAGTAAGTTTTGAAAGTGAACTGACTCACTATCACACACTCAGAGACTGATCATATAGATTTCAAAAGCTTTCCAATCAGAAGTTTATGAAGCATTATCATCTATTCCCTCTCTCCTAGGCCTGTGACACTTTCTGAGAGTGGACATCTAAGGCGGGATGCACACCGGAGAAACGCGTTTCGTGAAGCCCTCTTTCATGAAACTTGTTTCATGCAACCCGTTACACTCGCGCATGCATACAAAAGAAACGTTCATTGCTTAGGCGGGATGCACACCGGAGAAACGCGTTCCGTGAAAAAAGTTTCAGGAAACGTGAAACGAAAGTTGATCGCAATCGACTGATAAGATTAAGCAGGGAACGTTTCTTTTGTATGCATGCGCGAGTGAAACGGATTGCATGAAACAAGTTTCATGAAAGAGGGCTTCACGAAATGCGTTTCTCCGGTGTGCATCCCGCCTAAAGATACAAACTTCACAGTTTCATGTGAAAACATTCCAGTAATACCTCAACTTTTACATATTTCATCATTTTTCTTTGCTTAATATTATTGTGAAACTCTTCAGTCTCTATATGATTCATCATCTCATTCTACTCATACTGATAATTGACCGAAGTGAAGCTGAGGTTTTAGTTTCGACTCAATCGGCTTTTGTCTGTTTGTTTGTTTGTACCGTAGTTACAGTCGCAGTTATTGTCCGATTTGGATGAAATTTGGTATTCAAGTTCTTTGGAACAAGGCGCAGAAACGTATGTGTAACGATTTTTGGTAAGACCTCCGGTTTTTTTGAAATATTTGAAAAACCATAAACTAACCTCTAAAGCTACTTTTTCGCATCCAATCTCACCAGTGTATGGTGTCCAAGACGGTTAGGGCGCAGTTTGATAGACTGTGGGTCCTAGGTTCAAATCTCGTTCCAACCAGATTTTATTTTGCAGACGGTACTAATTGTTTTATCTTATTATAATAATATTTCATTATAAAATTATTATTATTACTATATAGAATAATTAAATTGATTTATCAAATTAATTGGATAAATAACTTTTAAAAAATCTTTAATATCAATACATAAATAGGCCTAACTATTATTATCTATGTTACAGATAACCTAACTATTTTAGTTGTGGACAATTTTATAATCATACAATAATCAACTAATAAATCAACAACTATTCCAGTTGTAGACAATATTAACATCATAAACATTTCTTTAATCTCCAACTTCTTTTATTCATAACCATCAGTTATTATTTCAGTTATTTTTTAAATGAATTTTCAGTTAACCAGATTACAATAATTATTGTATTGTATGCATTTCTTGTGCATTTTTGTGTCGCTCCACAGTGTCAAGTCTTCTGTTTTCCTTTAGGTATGAGATCGGAAACCGATATGTGAGCATTAACATTCTGCATAGGCCTAACAAGCCATAACATTGAATTCACTTTTCAAGAAAAACATCGTTAGCAACTGTAACATATTGAAATTTGGGTAGATTTAAGAATCCCTAGCTGAAATACTAATAGGTCTGAGTAAAGTAACTGGCTAATATCGCCAAGGAGATAACATAAAGATTAGATAACATCAGCTTGTCCTGACTAAACGGTACAATAGCCTAAGAGGAATTGAAATAATTTTTTGCTAATATATAATATTATATAAAATTTTGAAGATTGAGGTTAGGCATAAACATTTAGTGATCGGCGACCTAACGATCGACCGAGCCATGCAACGTAGAATCTGACCAAACCCCTTGGCAGAGATCTATTGCGGCAAAACGGTATGCAATTTGGAAGAACAAAAGGTCACGTGGCTAACTATTATGATGCATGAGATAAATAGTAATATATAGAAAATTAACTAGCATGAAGAGGGCATACTTAAAAAATCTGGTGTGGTACACTCACACAACTTTCCTTGCTCATATTGAAACTACGATCAGACTTCTGTATATGGTGTATATATAATTGTTTTCAAAGTACTTTTTCTTTGTGTGAATGTGAAATTCGATGATTTTTTTAGTCGTCATTTTTTTAAAGTCGTCAAAACAGCTGTTCTACAGATGAAATATCTCGACTATGTGTTCTTTTTATGAACTGCGCTACCTACCTACCTCATGCACGAGAAGGAGGTTACTAAGTCCATTTCCCAAGGATGGGGTGGACCCCCCATTGGTTTCCCAGAAAGGAAACTCATGCCAGTTGATAGAGCTGATAAATAACTATACAGGGTATGAATTTGAAAAAAATCGGTCAAGTTATTTTTGAGAAATCGTGAAAAACATGGTTTTTCAGTAATTATCCGCCATTTTTCTCAAGAATATTACGGAGCTCCTGCAATTTTCCAAGGAAAGAACTCATGTCATTTGATAGGGCTTATGAATAGCTATCCATGGTTTAAATTTGAAGAAAATCGTTAAAGCCATTTTCGAGAAAACCGTGAAAACCCTGGTTTTTTGGTCATTATCCGCCATTTTTCTCAAGAATATTACGGAGCTCATGGAATTTTCCCAGAAATGAGACTCATGCCAGTTGATAGTGCTTATAAATATCTATCCATGTTATGAATTTGAAGAAAATCGTTAGAGCCGTTTTCGAGAAAACGGTGAAAAACATGGATTTTTAGTCATTATCCGCCATTTTTCTCAAGAATATTACGGAGCTCCTGAAATTTTCCCAGAAATGAGACTTATGCCAGATGATAGGGCTTATAAATAGCTATCCATGGTATAAATTTGAAGAAAATCGTTGGAGCCGTTTTCGAGAAAACGGTGAAAAACATGGATTTTTAGTCATTATCCGCCATTTTTCTCAAGAATATTACGGAGCTCCTGAAATTTCCCAGAAATGAGACTTATGCCAGATGATAGGCTTATAAATAGCTATCCATGGTATAAATTTGAAGAAAATCGTTGGAGCCGTTTTCGAGGAAAACGGTGAAAAACATGGATTTTTAGTCATTATCCGCCATTTTTCTCAAGAATATTACGGAGCTCCTGAAATTTTCCCAGGAATGAGACTTATGCCAGTTGATAGGGCTATAAATAGCTATCCATGATATAAATTTGAAGAAAATCGTTAGAGCCATTTTCGAGAAAAACGTGAAAAAACATGGTTTTTTAGTAATTATCCGCCATTTTTTCCGCCATCTTGAATTGAATTTTATTGACTTTCTTATTGTCGGGTCCTCATGGTATAGGGACCTTAAGTTTAAAATTTCAAGTCGATCGGTTAATTAGGAATGGAGTTATCGTGTTCACAGACATACACACACACACACATACACACATACACACACACAGACCAACACCCAAAAATCATGTTTTTGGACTCAGGGGACCTTGAAACGTATAGAAAATTTGAAATTGGGGTACCTTAATTTTTTTTGGAAAGCAATACTTTCCTTACCTATGGTAGTAGGGCAAGGAAAGTAAAAACCTAATAAAAATAATTAAATGTATCCAGGAAATAGGAGGTTACCAAGCGCATGAATACTGAAACAATTTGCATGCACCAATCACATAATGGCAGTTAATAGGCGGCAATAGTATGCCAATTCAAAAATATTTATATATATTTCTACAAATGATTAGAATTTGTATAAAATTGTTATATAGTCTATGTTATGGATATGGCACGAAGCAAAGAATTATTAAACACACAACATAAGTAATAATTTAATATTTTAGTACGGTCTATTTGAACCTTAAATGGCGGAGGACTAGGATATTCAAATTTTATGTAAATTTGAAAGTCGGAAATAAGAATTGTAAAATTGAGAAAGGAGAACCATCACTCGCCTGCCAAATGCCACCATGAGAGGTCCCTAAATATTATAGAGCGTAATACCTTGCTATAACTTGTAAAAAGCTAAAGTTAGATTGAATTATTAAATTTCTTATAAGACTTTGTGATGCTCTTATAAAGCAGAAGTCATTTTCATTTTTAAATAATTTTGTAACCCCTTGGAAAAGAAGACTCCGGCTACCATAGTCCAGGACCACCAGGAGTTGGATCGACATCAGCGGCTCATAAGAAGATTTCGACACGTGAGTGAGAAATATTGAATTAGTGACGGGCGCCCTCAGTGCTTCGAAATTACCTAATAATCAAAGCTAGCTCGTCGAAAGGGTTCTCTTATAAATTAAGAATTCAATAAAAAATACTTGCGCAAGTAAAGATAGTATTAAAGGTATTTTATTAGAGGAATAATGAGTCAGTACATTTCAGAAATTCTAATAAATCAAAGAAGTATAAAATCTAGGCTGTTAATACATATTCATATGATCTTTAATTTTTGCAATATAATTTGCGATAGTTTGTTGTAGCTCTGATTCACTAGATGAATTGCTCTACTTATTCCATCAGGTGCCGAATCTTGCACCCTGAGATAAAATATATATTCATTACAAAGAAATCTATTAGATACTAGAGAATTTAATATATATATATTTGGATTATTGGTTGCCAATTTATCAAGTTGATTCCAAGGAACCTATTTTTAATGGAATTGTCCAAGTCGACAAGTATTAGCAAGCTTATATCGCAGCTACATACAAAAGGATGCATATGATTAAAAGATAAAAGCACATGGTAACGTTTCGTGCTATAAATTTATAGAATAGTATTTAGCCTGTGATAGTTTACTGATTTCGATTATTGTTCTATTCTTATATTGTATATTTTTATCGCTCTTTATATTTTTTGCCCTGATCTATTTTTGCAATATTTGTTAATATATGTATCAAATTGTTTATGGTGTGCAATTTATTTTAATTCCTCAACACTATAGGATAAGTAGCCTACCATATATATATTGTGATGAATCTTTCAAATAGATCTCATGAAAAGAGAGAAAATTTGTGATTACCTTTTAAAATGAAAGAATTTGCTAAAGGAATAGTTAGCGACCGAGCGATAAAGCTTACTTATCAGTAACTGTATATTAGATAAGAGTACCGTTCTGTACTGAATATTTTTCTAGGAAAATTATTCAATAAAATTATAATTATTTTGCAAATAAAGCACAAATTATTTACGAATTGCTCATTGATTTTGAGGTTACACTTTGTTTACTATCAATCAGATGTTTTTAAAACAGTTCGAACGCAGCTGACTGATTCAAAGTATTGTCAAATGTCACGCTGGCCTCACGTAAGATATAATACCATCTCTAAAAATCAAAACTATCCATAAAGGATCAAGAATTTCAAATAAAAAAATAAAATGTATGTGTTATCGTTGAAATTATTTATTATTTAAGAAATTATATTATATGTCAGGTCTTATTGTAACTAAATGGGTCATAGCATGAAATTATATTATTGATAAAATGGCAGAAATTAATTATAACAGTCTCAAACCTAATAAAAACTGTATAAGAATATTAATTTATTAATGATTTAATTCAACTGAACCACATGGTAATTAAATCTCTTTGGCAGGTCTAAGCCAATCACAGTGCATAGAAATAGCACCAAGAAGGTGATCGTTTGAAAGCAACACATGTTAATCAATTATCAGACACCAACCCTGCCTTATCATTCACGCTAGCACATGTACATTGTATGAGAGGAACTATGTCCAGAAGATTAAGCAGTTTTAAGAATTACATAAATTAAATTATTATTGTAATTAAAGGAATTGTATTATACTGCTTGCCACTGACGTCATGTTTACGTCACAAGCGTTTACCAATGGCAAATTTTTATGCAATTATTACATCGAGATTCTGAGAAGCAAGGTCTAGCCAAGAAGCTTGGAGAAAGGACAGCACTTCCCTTTTGAAATCCTCACCGTGCAGATCTCTTTTTGTAGTTACCAAAGACCTATTTGTGAAAATTTCTTGTTCGATTTTAAATGTTCTATTTGTGAGCCGATATTTTAGGCCAATTTATTTGTTATTTGTAAATTTCTGTTTTCATCAATCGATAAATTTAAAAGTTTAAAGTAAATTATCCCTTAATTAATTCGGTGAAGGAGATATTTAAATTAAAATCCCCACGTGCTGAAACCGAAGCCTGGATTGCCGCCGATCAAACGATTTTTGATCTAAAGAAGAAAACCACAACCGCCAAGGAAATTCACGTGAGTTATAAGTTTTAAAAGGGGCCCCAATCTACGCTTCGAAAAATATTTCAGTGCAGAAACATAAATTTTTTCTTCGTTAAATTATTGGCCACGCCGACAAGCGCTTTAGCATTTAAGAGTCTAGAATTTATTCATATTAAATTTATAAGAATTTGTAGTTGATTGACTATCCTCCGCTGCCTGAACCACGACCCCCAGCAATTTTAAAATATTTTTTATAATTCATTTTTCACTATTTTTTCAAAACTGTTAAATTTTATCAATTGTAAAATTCTGTCGAATCACGCATGGTATCATGCAAGCACAAGAAAATTTTTAACTATTCTGTTAATGCTAAATTATTATCAACCTGTAAATCAAATTCTGAATCTGCACTGTATGATCACATATTTTATTGTAATATATTTCAGTTTTGTTAATTCGCTTTCTGAGTTCGATTATTTCTTAAGCCTGTCAATTATTGTGTCTGATACGTTCTATATCATCAAGAACCGATCGAATACGATCATTGGGATAATTGAATCAAGCTGGATATTGGAACAGGTCTAAGTGGATGTAGCGAGTGGGGTCAGATCGAGATATTTATTCTTTGTCCTTACCTGCTCATATATCAGCTTTTATCTGTTACCTACCTCGACTTAGGAGCGAACACATCAATTGTACAGCAGTGGCAACCGTAGATCGTATAAATTCCTACATTAGAGCTTAAAACCCGACAAGACTCTGTTCTCGAAATATATTCTGAACGATATTTGGTCCAAATACCGTATTTTAATCCTTCAGAACTTATTAGAGACGCAGTCCCGTAAATTATCTACATCGGGATTTTTGCTCGACCTGTATGATTTTGTATGCTCATTCTTCACAGGTAATAATTTTAAGGTATCCGTATTCAGTGTTTAGCGTCCGCTACACTACTTATAAAAATTTCATCCCTATACAATTTGTCACTAGAAGAATCAAGGGTGAGCGAGCGTTTAGGCCTCCCGCGATTCCGACAATTGTATTGAATCTTGTAGTGAATCAATCAGTCTGGTGTACATTCAGCGTTCACGCACGCAATTACAAAATTTATAGCCGCTACACCATTGACTCAGTACAAGATTCACTCTACATGTGTGAAGCCATCAAATACCGCACCACATGATTTGCCGGCCCAACGTGAGGCATTTGGATACAGCATTACATCACCCTACGTGTATTGTCCTATCCTTGGAGGTGAGAGTGACTCCCCCAGGAGGAGCACCACAATATATATATATATATATATATATATATATATATATAATATATATATATTTATTTTTTAATGAATTACAAGAGTTATAGGGGAAGCTCATACCTGGGCCTATAAAGATTTTTATGAGACTGTATCCTATTAAAAACCACGACCTAATTTTTATAATTATATCAAATTATTTCATGCTCTACCGACTAACGCCAAGCAGGAGGCTAATCGTTATTTAAATATAAAAAATAACGTGACACAACCTAATGTCATTGTCACTAACAAACTCATCTTATTCAGAATCATTTTCCATCTCACCATCGTCGGTGAGACGATTCATCATCTAGATTGCCTACTGCATAATTATTATTCCATTTTTCCGTCAATTGACCGATGTCTTATAATAAATTATTAAAGAAGTTGTAATATATGTTTATATTGTAAATAAGGAGACGATGTAAATGTACCTCCTTGATGAGTCCGGTGTCCCTGCAAACAGTGTCTCTAGCACTTTCAATGGAGAAAATAATAGATGACATGGCTAAATCTTCACAATATACTGTACTTACTGTACTGGCCCTTCTCATTAGATTGAAAGTTGTATTCATGAGCGAGGTCTACTGTTCGCAGAACTACTAGTAATAATAATGTTTAACGCTAAAACGTAAGTTGAATTTTGTTTTGTTGAGTACATGAGTACAGAAATTTGAATTCTACAAGCTTTAAAGTGAGAGAGCCACTTGTCTGCTCACAATCAATATGAGCATCAATGTATATCCTACCTATCGATAAATCATTGGGATGATTTGTGGAACATGATTACATAGGGTGATGAGAAGAAAATAATATTCCGAAAACCTAAGGCCTGAACCGGTGTATCGGAGCTCTCCCACGTGTATCCAACCTCACAATCTTGGAAAAATCTCAGCATACAAGACAACATCTGCAAACCTGAGTGAGTTTAGGATGTTGACAAATTGCCTGGCATGTTTTCCATATAGGAAAAACCGTGTTTTGTCTACAACAGAGCTTTTCCACCAGGTACAGAATGTAAAACACCTCGTCGCTCGTTTTCCCCTAGGAAAACAAGGAAAAAGCCTCGCTCGGTTATGTATACAACGTGAAGTATACAGACACTTCACACAGAAGCTGTGTAAGTGGTGGAGGTGGATAGGATATGTGTATGATGTAGAATATAGAGAGGTTTCACACTGGAGATGGGTGCAGAAATCTTGGTTTACTGTGTGTTCAACGTAAAATATACAGACACTTCACACACAAAACATTTTATGTGTGGATGTGTTCCCACATTGACACCAGTATAGAGATGTGTTCTACACGTCATTCTATTTTTCTTTTCTCTTTCTCTGTTTTTCATCCTCTTCTACTTCTTCTTCTTCTTATTCTTCCTCTTCTTCTTCTTCCTTTTCTTCCACCTTCTCTTCTTTTTCTTCTTTTCCTTCTTCTTCTTCTTCTTCTTCTTCTTCTTCTTCTTCTTCTTCTTCTTCAAGAGCGGAAATTTGAAAGTCTGACACAGGAAAGCGAGCTTCTAGCCCAGAGATATTCTATCAGTGTTTTATATTCCGCAAAATGATACAAGAATCGTGTCAGATTCAAGATGTGTTGACAAGACTCGTTTTGTTATTGGTTTCTTGTCAATTCTTGAAAGCATCTGAATCGACTTTCTAATGTGTGATCAATCGGAGATGATCGAGAATCGTTTCCGTTGAGTATTGATTTAGAATTTCTTATCATTTCGTGCATGAGGTAGGTAGGTAGAGAAGTTTATAAAAAGAGCACATAGTCCAGATATTTCATCTGTAGAACAGCTGTTTTGACGACTTTTGAAAAATCAAATCAAAGAAAAAAGTACTCTGGAAACAATAAATTATACAAAACATATAGAGTAGTCTTATCGTAGTTTCAAATATGTTGCCGCCAATCGTCATTATGTTATTCCCCTAAATTATTCTCGTTTTTAAGAATGAGGCTCACAGTTCAATGAGCAAGGGAAGTTGTGTGAGTGTACCACACCAGATTTTTTTCTATTTTGTTTAATCTATTTTGTTTTTATTCATTTTACTCCAGTTTTATTCTTAGCTTGCTATTTATTTTGTATCTAATTTTTGAATGTAGAATTTTGTAATGTTATAGATTAAACAAAATAAAAAAAATCTGGTGTGGTACACTCACACAACTTCCCTTGCTCATTGAACTGTGAGCCTCATTTTTAAAAACGAGAATAATTCAGGGAAATAACATAATGACGATTGGCGGCAACATATTTGAAACTACGATAAGACTACTCTATATGTTTTGTATAATTTATTGTTTCAAGAGTACTTTTTTCTTTGATTTGATTTTTTAAAAGTCGTCAAAACAGCTGTTCTACAGATGATAGATCTGGACTATGTGCTCTTTTTATAAACTTCTCTACCTACCTACCTCATGCACGAAAAAGAGGCTACAACGTCCATTTCTCAAGGATGGAGTGGACCCCCATTAGTTTCCCAGGAAAAAGACTCATGCCAGTATGTTGATAGAGCTGATAAATAACTATACAGGGTATGAATTTGAAAAAAATCGGTCAAGTCATTTTTGAGAAAATCGTGAAAAACATGGTTTTTTAGTAATTATTTGTCATGTTTCTCAAGAATATTACGGAGCTCCTGCAATTTTCCCAGAAATGAGACTCATGTCAGTCGATAGGGCTTATAAATAGTAAATAAATGGTATAAATTTGGAGAAAATCGTTAGAGCCGTCTCGAATTGAATTTTATTGAGTTTCTTATTGTCGGATCCTCTTGATATAAGGACCTTAAGTTTAAATTTTCAAGTCAATCGGTTTATTAGGAATGGAGTTATCGTGTTCACAGATATGCACACATACACACATACACACATACACCATACACACATACACACATACACCACATACACACATACACACATACCACATACACACATACACACATACACACATACACACATACACACATACACACATACACACATACACACATACACACATACACACATACACACATACACACATACACACATACACATACACACATACACACATACACACATACACACATACACACATACACACATACACACATACACACATACACACATACACACATCACACATACACACATACACACACACAGACCAACACCCAAAAATCAAGTTTTTGGACTCAGGGGACCAGCAATACTTTCCTTACCTATGGTAATAGGGCAAGGAAAGTAAAAAACGTCTTAACAATAGAAATATGGTTTTATTCAAAGTAAATAACAAGCCAAGAATAAGACAAGAGTAAAATAAAATAAAACAAAATGAATTGAATTGAATAAAATAACGGGTCTTAACAATAGAAGTATGGTATTTCTTATAATCGTAAAAATCATGGGCTCTCATACAAATAACTTGAGGAAATATACTTCTACAATAAATTTTTGGAGAGCTATATAACTTTCTAGAATATTAGCCATATTTTACTAAGCAGTACCTTAAATTTCACACATCTGTGACAGACTAGTGGTCCCACACACATGATGTAACATTCTTAAATCATGCCACAAGCTTGCAGCCGGCAAGGGATGAAGACAACATTCTATCAAAAGTGAACAACACATGACGCAACAACAATATACCGCTAACATGTTGTCATGCATGTTGTCAATTATTATCGAAATGTCGGCTCAAGACACACCTCACTGATTCCGTTCGTCCTTGGTCATGCATGTCCTTGGGTTTGGTCCTGCGCCCCAATATTCTGCGCCACAAAAATATGATTGACATGTCTAGTCGGACGGAAAATATTAAATTAGCGCGTCAGTTGTGAGTTGTAAATCGGTTGATTTTAAAGGTTGGTGTCGGTAGCTTTGTCGTATCGTGGAGAAGTGTTAGTGTGTGTAGAATTTCGTACAAAGAAAACAAGGTTGTGAAAAGGATAGTGGATAAGGGATGGTAGTTTAGAGAAAAGGACAAGAATAACTTGGGCATTTGCCGGAAGAATATTGGTTGAAGGAATTGAAAGAATATTGGAGTGTTGGAGAAGACAGGCGAAAGAGGAGTTGCATGTTGAATGGAGATAGAGAGTGAGACAAATTGAAAGAGGAAGAGGGAGAAGATGAGAAGAGGAAGAAAAAGGGGAAGAAGAATAAATGTGAGAGATTTCGGAGAAGAGGTAGAAGAGGAAGAAGAATGCCTGGAAGAAGAAGAGATAGGATAAGGCTTTGAGGAGAAAGAGGAAGAAAAAAAAGGGTTTTGGACGATAAAGTGAGAGAGAAGAAAGACAGGAAAAAAGGAAAAGAAGGGAAAGGAAGAGAAAATAAAGTAGAAGTAGAAGAAGGAAGAGGAGAAGAAGGACAGGAAGATGGAGAAGGAGGAGGAGGAGGAGGATGAGGAGGAGGAGAAGGAGGAGGAAGAGGAGTAGGAGGAGGAAAAGAAGAAGAAGAAGAAGAAGAAGAAGAAGAAGAAGAAGAAGAAGAAGATGGGGAAGGAAAAGAAGATGGTGATGATGATGATGATGATGATTGAAAGAAGGAGAAATTGAAAAAGATAGGCATGACAGAAAGACAGAAAAGGATGTATGATGATCAGTATGATGGAGAAAATAAATGTGTAGGTTAAAGAAAATAGTGACGAAGAAGGAAGTGGAGGAGGAAAGAATAAGGTTGAGTGCGAAGAGGTACAAGAACAAGAGTGAAGAGGAGAAGGTTATGAGGAGAAAAACAAGTAGACGAAAGAATGGGAAAAGAAAATGATGAAGAGAGTTCAGAAAGAAGGAAGGAATATGGGAGAGAAGTAAAGGAAAAATAGCTAGAAGACAAAAACGAATGTAATATTGTGGAGAAGAAGTAGATCTTTCTCAATCTAGCTGAAGAGAGTTTATGATCGAGAGAGATGAATGATGAAGAGAGCTTGAGAAGAAGGTAGGAAAAGAAATCAAGAAATAAGAACTAGAAGAGGATAATAGAAAAATGTGGAAGACGAAGCGGAGGAAGAACTGAAGAAACAAAATAAGTTTCACAGAAGATGGAAAGGGAGAAAAGCCTTGACGAATTACGAAAAATGGAAAAGAGAGAAGAAGATTGAGAACACTGTAACAATGAAAAAGAAATAGCACAAAAATAACAGTAGTAAAGGAAATAGAAACTTGAACAACAAAACCTGTCATACATTCAATCAACAGAGAAAAGACATCACTCTTCAAAAACGTTCTTGCCGCCTGTCATAACACAACAAATCGAAAAAATTACAAAATTTCCGAAATTCCTTGCCACTCCACACCGGGTGTTCTTTTTGAGTTCTTGAGTGACCTTGAAATTGGATTTCATTGAAAGAAATCATGCTCGACAGATTTTCATTGAAATAAAACATGCTCGACAGATTTTGATTTGTGTAGAACTGAATGTGAACGACTACATCTGTCATCTCTGTCCGGATTATACTTTATCAAAAATTGGTAGTACAAGGGGCCTGATCTTGTTGTCAAAGGGTCTTAGAAACCTGGATGCTGTGAATGGGGTTCTGTTGGTCTTTGATCTTGTGACACTTTTTTGTAGAACGTGAATGGAGAACTGAGGTTGTTGGGAGGTTGACTTGAAATCATTTTCAAGTTTGAGGAATGTTGAAGCGTGACAGAAATGGAGAAATTGAATCAGCTCAGTGATTTGTACAAGGATGTCACATAACTTGAAATAGAGAATGTTTTCTTGTACAGTATCGGAATAAAACTATGAAATATGATTAAATTTAATCCCAACTCTGCATAAATTTGAATAAGATTGATCTCTTAATGTTCTCCAAATACTGGTAGAGTTTTGTCACATAACAGAAAAATCATGTTTTCGGACTCAGGGGACCTTGAAACGTATAGAAAACTTGTGATTGGGGTACCTCAATTTTTTTGGAGAGCATACCAAAAGCATACATATATTTTCCATACCTATTGTATTAGGACAAGTAAAATGAAAGAAGAATGTTCCGTTCTTATCAGAATGAAAGTACACAATACAGATAAAACGTATCCCAACTCTGGATAATTGCAAAAACTATAAAGATTGTTTTATGTTCCTCAATCTTTCATAGGATGATGTTGCAAAGGGTGGGCACTGCCTATTCAGGATTGTCGCAAATTGAGATGCAACAAGACATGACACAACGTGACGTGAGTCTGCCAGATGAGTTAATATCATATGATCATTTTGAAATGCTTACATTGAGACGAAGCTATAGTGTGGTCCATGTTATAATGGCAGTGAATAAAGATAGAAGAATAGCGATGCCGATTCTCTGCATCAATTAATTATTTATTTCTACACTGTCAAAAACATAATTGTCATCGTTGTGGACCTAGAAAAGGATAGTACCACCGGCTTCGTCGAATGATAGACAAGGATGGCAACATCAAAGTTGATCAAATACTGTCATTATAACGTGGACCTCACTATAGCACGAGTGAACATCATGATATTAACTCATCTTGCTGACTCACGTCAAATCATGTCATTTCGCGTCGCATCAGAATTTACGTCGGAGATGATACAGAGATAATAAAAAGATTGGGTTTGATTGATGATTAGGTGGAAAATACAATGATTCATGTTTATCTAAAACATCGAAATTGATTTAGGTAATGAATAGTATGTTTTCATGAGCTGATACGAAATCATCAAGGTAAGAGCAAAGAAATATAAGAATAGAAAGAGTAAATCAATGCACATACTTAGGAGCTCTGATAAATGAAAATTGGATTAACGCAGAAGAAATCAAGTGCTGAATAGAAAAAAGCAAGAGCACTATTTGTTAAAATGAGTGCCTTATTTAAGAATCACAAAATAATTTAAAAACAACAGTTTGTAACAGCTGTGCCTAGTGGAAAGTTTTGTGTATATTTTTGGCTTCAAAATTTTCTGAAATAACTTAATTTATTCAAAGTGCGGTGAAAAATTTGACTATAATTTGGTATTTTAATAATTCTAAATTCAAAATTTCTAGCTAATATATTCTTGGACAGAACTCTGAACTTTAAATTTCCTCAGAAAGAACATAACCTTTTTTTCGGACATTTTATTATTTATCAAAATTTGGGAACAGAATAGTTTTGGGCTATGCCTGTTGTTCAATCCCGATCATATTCATATGATTTGTAATTATATATCAACGAATAAATAAATAAATAATTCTCGCCACAATAGCCCGCTTCTTGAGATGTTATGTCTTCACTGTGTTGCTGTATGGAGTGGAAACATGGACTGTCATACAAGAACTTTCTAAACAGGCTGGAGGCCTTTGAAATGTGGCTGTACAGGAGGATGCTGCGGATCTCTTGGAAAGACAAGGTCACTAATGTAGAGGTCCTGCGACGCATGAGTAAGGAAACGGAAATCATGAACACCGTGAAAATTCGCAAGTTGCAATAATCAGGTCACATTATGCGGAATGAGAAGAGATAAGCACTGCTGCAGCAAATACTCCAAGGAAAGATTAACTAACAGCAAGCGCGGCCGAGGAAGAAGAAGAGCATAATGGCTGGCAAACATGATGCAGTAGTATGACAAATCATCCGCAAAGCTATTTTGCATCGCAACTTACAGCGTCAAGATTGCACTGATGGTCGACAACATCCCTACCGGATAGGCACCCTTGAAAGACACCCTGTGCATATGCGTATAACATCAATGTCGCAGCATTGAATGAAAAATCTTTGAATTGTAAAAAAACAAAAATGAAAAAAAAAACAACTTTCCTTGCCGTTATTAAAATTGATCACCTGACGCTAGTGTTCCCGCGCATATCAGGTCTACTATTCAAAGATTTGAGCCAGCTGGTGACAAGGTAATAACGCTGGAGGCACACGAGGCCTGCTATCTCTTCATATAGTGAATGATTTAATAGAATCAACAATAATTTGCAATTGAATAATCACATTTTCTCGAATTTAGAGTTTATTTTCAATTTTGAGTGAAAATGTTACTGGACATTAATTGTAGAGATTTTCATGCTCAATCTATTCCACTTGATTTTTTTTGTTCAAATTGTATCTGAAGCCTGATAATTGAGAATCTAAAATCGATGGGGTGGAGCTCCTGAAATTTTTACAGATATAGGACCTGTGGCAGTTGATAGAGCTTATCAATGACTATTCTAGGTATGAATTTGATCAAAATCGTTGAAGCCGTTTCCAAGAAAATAATGAAAAACCCTGTTTTTGACAAATTTCGTCATTTTAGCCGCCATCTTGAATCGCATTAGATCGAAATTGTTCGTGTCGGATCCTTATAGTGAAAGGACCTTAAGTTCCAAATTTAAAGTCATTCCGTTAACTGGGAGATGAGATATCGTGTACACAGACGCACATACACTCCAACACCCAAAAACCACATTTTTGGACTCAGGGGACCTTGAAACGTATACCGGTACAGTAGAAATTTGGAAATTGGGGTATCTTAATTTTTTCGGAAAGCAATACTTTCCTTACCTATGGTAATAGGGCAAGGAAAGTGAAAATGTCGAAACATATCACTTTTGTGACAAACATTGATAGTTGTGTGATATAAATTAGGGTACATTTTTACTGCAAGAATGAATTTTCGTTATAAATAATCACATATTTATCAAATACACCAGAACCGCTCATCCCAATGTTTGCAAGAATCGGTCAACCTCCAAACAAATGCCACAATTTATTTACACTAGGCCAACATTGAATTATCACCATTATGTGCAAAGCCCCGTCCATGAATACGAAAAATACTTCATGTGAATTATGAATCGTTTCTGGCCCCAAATCGAGAGAAGAGGAGGGAGAATGCGAATCGATCACAACAAATATGACAAATGGAAGAAACGGCACAGAGAGAAAGAGAAAGAGTGATAGGAGGAGGTTTTTGCACCCTCCTTTCATCAATCGAGACAATCCTTCCATCCCCAAAATTGGCCTCCCCTCAAAGACTTGACCACGTTTTGAAATACCCTGGGAAAGGCAAACATTAATAAGCACATCTATCAAGTTAGTCACAATAATTATTAGTGGCTTTATATATATGGTCACACCGTGGCTTTGATCACTGATATATAAATGCCTGAAATCTAAGCTATCATATACATGGATAGTGTAACCCAATAATTCCTTTCTATATACGTACTCATACACCCTCATATCTCATCTCTATATATATATACAACACAGCTTTAATCATACGGAATTAATATATATGACAAACCTAGTGTATGATATTTTATATAGTAAGATTCATTGTATACTGTAAGGATCCCTTGAAGATAGTATCAATTCTCCCTATTAATTGATGCTGACAGTTGAAAGTTGATCTCAGTTTAGTTTGACAATTTCTATAAATGAATGCGCTTAATTGTTGGCTTTGTGGCACGAGTTTTGATACGGATTATTGAGGAGTTGTATGATTAAATCAGTTTAATTCATCTGAATCTTTGTATTGGAGTACGACTGTTCAAGGACAAAGAATTTTCAAAGTTTCCCATTCCATTCACACATGCGAAGAATCAAAACAATTATTGGAGAGAAACAACAGAATTAATTCAAAACTATTCCTCTCCCGAATTTAGATATAGTTGATGAGCCAGTCTGAATGAGGTTATGGTACCAAATGATATAATGGGGAAAAGTGAGAGAGTATGATCAATGATTGGGTAAAGAATCCCTTAAACTTTAACATCTAACTAACGGTATTCAAGAATACGAACAAAAGTTAGCACGTGTTCAACTCAAATCAAATAGCTTAAATTTGATAAGTGGTATGCCCTCGGTACGTCACGGTCTCAGGGTACACTCATCGGAAGGGTGGCTGCTCATTGTCAGCTCTTCTGAATAACAGTTGTGAGTTTCAAAATCATATTCCGGTAGTATGAAGCTCCAATCGAACTGTAGATGAATTCAAGTTCAAATAAAAACTTA
The DNA here is from genome assembly GCF_014356525.2 of Nilaparvata lugens. Classification (NCBI taxonomy): domain Eukaryota; kingdom Metazoa; phylum Arthropoda; class Insecta; order Hemiptera; family Delphacidae; genus Nilaparvata; species Nilaparvata lugens. The sequence goes on from NC_052509.1 coordinate 8,656,571, forward strand.
TTTGATCGAAACATGTTATGCAATCTCTTAATAATTATGTAATGCAATTCAAGAATGATAAAAGAGAGTTTTATGGGAATAATTCCTTTCCATGTTCACCTTTGCATTGTATTATTCCATAAATAATCATATTACAATATCGACAGCTGTATAAGAACTATGGTGTGATTATCATCACATGCTTTCATCATCATCATCATGATGATTGTCACTCACTCACAAGCTTAACACTATTGTGATATCATTTTCAACAGAGAAACAAAACATCCCAATTCTGGCTCTGTATGCATAAATTTGATTGGAATAAACCTGCCATCACAGCGAATTCTATGGTGACATTCTATCTTTGCGAATTCCGGAATTGTCCGGTAAACCATCCGATGACTTGTAGCGACATCCAACATTTTTTTCGGGTGAAGTTGGAGTTATCAGTGTTGCAGTTTCAAACAAGTGACAATCATCACAACAAGCTTTGTTTCCAATATGGCGAGCGACCCAGGACATACTCTATGAATCACATATGTGTCGCTCTGAAAGAAAGGAGGAGAGGATAATAGAGTAGAATGATTGATATAATAAAAAAGGAATAAGTCATTTTAGTAAAGGCTGGAAAGAGCAAAAATAAATGTAACATCAGAATGCATGCATGGAGATGAATTCGAAAGAAGAGAAAAATGGAGAGTGGGAGAAGATTGAAGAAGGGTAGATAGATAAAAGATAAAGTGAATTGAGAGAATGTGAGGATAAAGAGAGAATACGGAATGGAAGTGAAAAATGACGAAAAAAGAAAACAAAATGTTAAAATGGGAGAATGGAGAGAACAATGGTGAGGATAAAAAATTGCGAGATAACCGAGGATTAAGTGATAACCGAGATTAAGTGACGCATGTTGTAACCCTCTGATAGGCAGCAAAAACCAGAGTCTCCTAGTTGAGTGGAATTTTTCTCGTTCAGTGAATTGTACTGACACGATCAATAACAGATCAACGAATTCTCCGGTCAACATTCGATGAGTTTTCAGTTGTCTCGATTTTATGTATAGGCTACTGAGGTCCACTTTATGTTGGCCACTTGGTTAACATTGGTGTTGCTATCCTTGTCTATCATCCTTGTATTACTTTGGAGTTATCTTTCAAGTCCTTCATGTGCCAGCAGATGACTACAGCTGTCTGTCTTGAATTTCGATTCTGATTTCTTCACAAACACGGGAGAAGAGGTATTCCACGTGGGTGTCGTCCGATGAGCGATTCGGGAAAAAGATAGTCCACTGAGCGATCCATTGTTCAGAATAACAAAAAGGATAGGTAGACGCTATGAATGGAAGGACCTGGGTGCCATTAATCATCAGTGACTATGACAGAGGAAGGCTAAATGAGTAGTGTCATGTGTATACTCGCAATACGATATATTGATGATAATGATTGAATCAGAACTTCAGAACCTTCAATGAAAACAAATCATTTGTTAAATAATATTTTATCCAATGAACAATTTTATTTACAAATTGTTCTCAAAAGTCTGTGCAATCGACTAACATTTTACTGGTGATATTTGAAAAAATCGATTTGGGTTCTATTGCTGGTGATAGTGAAAAAACTCCTTAAGGTGTAAATTTTTGGAAAAGCTATTCCATTTTCAAAAAAAATCTGGTGTGGCGCACTCACACAACTTTCCTTGCCGTTATGAAAATTGATCACCTGACGCTAGTGTTCCCGCGCATCTCAAGTCTACTATTCAAAGATTTGAGCCAGCTGGTGACAGGGACAGACTCTCATGCTCAATCTTTTCCACTCGAAATTTCTTGTTTAAATTGTATCTGAAGCCTGACAATTGAGAATCTAAAATCAAACTTTGCATAGAAGGGGCTGAGCTCCTGTAATTTTTACAGATATGTGACTTGTAACAGTTGATAGAGCTTATCGATGACTATTTTAGGTACAACTTTAATCAAAATCGTTGGAGCCGTTTTCGAGAAAATTGCGAAAAACCCTGTTTTTGACAACATTTTCGCCATTTTAGCCGCCATCTTGAATCACATTTGATCGAAATTGTTCGTGTCGGATTCTTATATTGTAAGGACCTTACGTTCCAAATTTCAAGTCATTCCGTTAATTGGGAGATGGGATCATGTTCACAGACGCACATACACACACACACACACACACACACACACACCACACACACACACACACCACACACACACACACACACACACACACACAAACACACACACACACACACCCACAAACCACTTTTTGGACTCAGGGGACCTTGAAACGTATAGAAATTTAGAAATTGAGGTACCTTAGTTTTTTTCGGAAAGCAATACTTTCCTTACCTATGGTAATAGGGCAAGGAAAGTAAAAATTACTAAATAACTAAATTCCAGTTACTCATTGACAATTGAATAACTTTATCAAGGAAAATTTTCCTTATTTAATCAACAATACCGTGAAGAATGAATCTTCAGAATTTTATGAGTTACCGAAATTGAAATGATTTGTTTCAAAAACGGGTAGGTACTGATTCAATCATCATCATCATCAATATACTTTATACAGTATACATATACGCTTGTGGCCTGCCTCTGTCACTGTCCCTGATTTATGACACCCATGTCCTCCCATTCATAGTGTCTGCCTATCCTCATTGTTATTCTAAACTATGGATCGCTCAGTGGACTGCTAACCCCCAAAATCGCTCATCGAACGTAACCTTCCACGTGCATTCAGGAGTCTTAGAAAAGTTCATGAAGCGGACAACCTAGTAATTGGCGCCACCTACCGACAAAATTGAGAACTACTCCAGTAGGCTTTTCAATCCTCCAATCAGGAGAGAGTATGGGGCGCTAGGAGGCGTGGTTTGCTGCTATTGGTCTGTTATTCTATCATTCTCTCTACACACTCACTCACTCTCTTTAAGTAGAGTGTTAACGGGAAAGAAATTCTTGAGTATCATCTTGTAAAATGAACCTATTACCTATACCCATTACTAAGACAGAGTAAACTATAAAGTTCTATTGATCAACAAAATATAATTAGCCTACAAGTTTACGGATTTCAAAATCAGTAAAATACTTCATGAGTGAGCTCTACAGCCTGTGGGGTCTTCAAATCATTATGTTCACTCGTTTGACATATAGTTAAAAAGTATTGTGATTATAACAAATATCTGATAAAGTGACTCTAGATATATAGTGAGTTCCTCACTCAATATCTCTATGTTGACAATTTTGTCATTCAAATGTCACATATTGAAAGATATCCACCCTTCAGATATAAGATGCCGCCGGTAGAGCAAATCTAAACATACCTGGAAATATGGTGGTAAATATTGATCTGTCGTTTGAGCTGTCAAAAAATTTTGAATGAGCGATCTCTTTCTTTGTCTATCCTTCTTCCAATCTTCTTGCTCCAATCTTCTTCTGTACAGTATACGATATTTTCTATCTTCATCTATTGTCCATGCCTCTATCTTCCCATCTCGTCCTTAGAATCTGTTTAAATCACTTACATAATTTTTCTCCTTCAGTTGGTTCATTGTACATATCTGTGTTTTTATCATTATTTATCAACAATTTTTCTACTTTTCAAGCTGCTCATTTATCTCACAGATGGAGAGGTGAGAGGAATGGAAGGGAGAGAAGAAGACAAGAGAGAGAGAGAAAGAGAAGAAGTGGCAGAGAAGTGAAGAGACATGAAGATGACACTAATTCATTTCGTGCTCGGAGTACATTCTCAGTCGAGCAAATAATCTGAGAGAGGACTTTGATAGTTGAATTTCACCGCGGCTAACAATCCTCTTCCCTCTTTATCTCTTCTTCTGCTGTCCTCTTATTTAACTTATCAATATTTGTCGAAATAAATAAACATCTTGTGACAGCTGTTATCTTGTGAAGCGAAAGTACAACACCGACAGATTTCCAGTACAGTCAGACAAAAACAGACAGAGACGACACAGTCAACTGAAACAAACAAAGACAGACAACTTCTCGTATGTCACTCATTCTCCTCTCAAAACGCACACCTTGGAAAAGTATCTTCAACCACTAAACACACTCTTGAATACACAAATATACTGGTTCACATATCTTCATTTTTCCACTTTATCAAATTATATTCTCTCTCAGAATTTTAGAGGATTCTCCACTGAGTTATCATTCAATTAATTCATGATAATATGGAATTAATATACACACTCACTTTGTGACTGTGGAAATTTCCAGTTGTTTTATCAGAAACAGATAACTACTACATTACCACTATTGAAGGCACTGATTGCATTCTGGGCCTGGTTTCACAGAGGTCCATTGGATTTGAAATGTGATCAAGTACTTATTATAGACGTCTTTCTGGTTGGTTTCCGTGGCACTTGACCGTCACTGACCGAGCGAAGTGAGGTCTAAGATTCAAGTCGACGGTTTGGCATTTCTCTTAATGTTTAAATGTTCATATGTTGCGCATTTACGGCGAAACGCGGTAATAGATTTTCATGAAATTTGACAGGTATGTTCCTTTTTTAAGGTTTTTGGAAATTTTGCATTTCAAGGATAAATATAAAAGGAAAAAGGAACCTCCTTCATACGCCAATATTAGAGTAAAAATCAGACTATAGAATTATTCATCATAAATCAGCTGACAAGTGATTACACAGATTTGTGGAGAAGCCAGTCTATTGCTGTATTGCTTGTGTTTTCATGTTGTTATAAGGTCTATAGTTTCAATCAGGTACTTGTGGATGAGAATACTGCGTGAGGTCTACTGTTCACAGAACTACTAGTTTAATAAGCGTTCAAAATTAAGCGTTTAAATTTTACAGAGTTTCATGCAACCGGACCATAGATACACTCTTATGCACTTCTCAATACAGTTGCATCAATTTCAAATTTGTCATATTCTATTTCATTTCATTCTATTTCTATTCCCTCATTCTATTACTTTTCTGTTTCTATCTTTTCTGTCATATCATTTTCCTCCATTCCTATTATAATCATTCTATCATGAATTCTATAATATTCTATCCTATTTTATTCCTATTTGTATCCTGTTCTTTTTTTCACGAATATATAGCGAAATATCAACCTCACTACGAAACAAAGATAGTACTTTGTTAGGACTCCTTATTAAACCACCCTATCACGAGAACAGGGTTAGTAGTCCGTTATACATGGAGCGAAAATCCTTCACACCCCAGGCAATGCATGCCAAGGGTTGTTCATCATAATTTGAATACTAATTCTTGAGGGTAAGTGTCCAGAAACCAGAGACTTAATAAATCACTAGGGTAGACCTAGCACGCTTGTGCTTGTTGATAAGTCCATGATTATAATGTAGGCACTAGGTAGGTAGGTACCTTTGTAATGAAGTCTGCTGACATAATTAGTCGCTATAAGACAAGGTGTTATTATTTATTAGACCTCCATCAATCAACCTGTTATTCATGTGAAATTGGTGTTGATGTATGTAGCCTAATTTATTCCTCAATCTAGATTGGTATAGTGATAAATCAATGGATGATAATTCTTCTCTTTGATGAAGATATGGCAGGTTTTTCAGGTGTTTTGAGATTGAAGAATGTAAACTGTCATGGAATAAGTTCATTGTTTGATATATTGAGTATTTTTTGTTGTGGTGTTGATAATTAAAGTAGGTAATTATCAAAGTATTATTTGAATATAGATTATCAAATGTATAACAAAGTAGTGATTATTATTCTTATTCTTATTATTAGAGTAGATGTTTTGATATTGATGAATCCATAGGTTTCTGGAAAAATATAATGCTGGTGAAGTCCAGGTTTTAAGAAGAATATCTATCGAAGTATGAAATGATAGTTTTTAAAGTGATAATGATAGTTCATCATATCACTTCTTAATGTAATGAGAATGAACAATCGAATTCATAGATTCATTATTGATGAGATTTCGAGATTCTAATCTTTCATAATATTGTAATAGCGTATTCAAAAGATAAAAGGGTGAAGTATAAAAAAACGAACTCCAAGGAGGAGAAAGCTGCAGACAGAATCTTCGAAAGGAACTTGAATAATATAGGAAGCTGATTTAATTCCTTGTTCAAGAGTGATAAAAAATAACGGCTGCAAATAGGAAGTTGCAAGGAGACGCTCAAATGGAATATGATAAGTAAGAAAAAAAATTAGTGCTCGAAAATTCGTGCATGATAATTTTTTTAAATGCCGCTTATATTCTATCAGCTGATCTTCTTCTCTGGTTGGAATTACAGTAACTATATTACCCAGTATTGGAACAATCAACAATATACCATATCACTATTGTATGATTTTTTCATCCAGTGATTATTGAGTTAACCCGGTTGCAAAAGAACCTGTTTAATTTTAATCTTGATAAAATGTCCGATAACCAATCAGAAAAACCATCCAACGTTTTCTATGATTGATTCCCGTGGCATTTGATCATGATTTAAATTCAACAGGCTTTTTGTGCAACCAGGTCTATCTATATGAGAATACATAGTACTATTTTTGAACAGATATTTATAGTTTTGTCGTCGCATTGTAGCACTGAGGCCCGTATGCTGAAACCGGTTTAAAATGGAGAAATGTCAGCTGTTTCACCCCATATGAAACACATTATATGATAAATGCAAGCATATCTACAACAAAGTTAGTAGACAGAAGGTTGGTCACTCATCTATAGTATTTTAGTTGAAATGCAATTGGAGTGGGGAACTGCAGCCGTGACGTAGCTGTAGTACAGAGTAGGCAAAATATCACATTCTTGAAAATCATACGGTGACGTATAGTCAAATTATATAACACAAACATTTTCTGACATGCAAGCTTTCTGTTTCTGCCTTACAATAATTATCAAAACATTTAAATAATACAGCATTTTACCATATAAATGCAAAAACTCCACCTCCTAACTTTCTTTTCAAACCCTCAAGGTTTCTTCATCTTCTAGGTCGTGTTTATATTTTGTAGTTTGACTATACATCAGCTTGTGAATTTTGGGGATGAGATATTTTGATTCTCGTAGAACATGTGCTCAATACCAGCATGTGTTCAGTGCATTTATATGAATGAAATTTATCGGGATCGGTTTATTGCAATGCATTAATTTTTCAATATTTTTCATGCGTTAATCTGAGATTATAATAGTATAACGTTGTCTACTAACGCTTTTCCAGCTTATTAACTTTTTCGTGTCACGTTTTAGATTCTTGAAAAACTTTCAACTTCATTTAATTCATACAAGTTGAATGAACTTGGATATTTACAACATCATTAGAATCGGTGATTCATTCGCTATAAGTAGGGGATTTCTAGGTCAATCTTGAGGGCATAAACGACGATTTATTTGAAGATACAGTGAATAAACTGTATGCTCAGTGTGGTTACTCCATCACATTTTTACTACACGTGACGTCACGCTGGCGTTCCCCCCTCCACTTCGAATCTTACACCTGTGAGTGATCAACCTTCTGTCTACTAACGTTGTATCTAAAGTGACGTGGTTTAGCGTTAAACGTAGTGTTAGCATATGGCCCTAAGTTTAGTAGTACTACACTACTAGTTTCCCAGTAATAATTAGTACCACTTTGCTAATCAAGCATTATTCAATGATCATCATAGTACACTCTACTAATTAATACCACCATTTTCGTCTGTACACCCATATGCCAGTTTGTCAGAGGATGATATATTTAACACAATTCAGATCCTAAAACACAACTATACGTAGGTAGTATGATAATTGAGTACCAACAGAGGTTTGAATCAGAGGCTTTCAGACAGAGGTTTGAATGTATGATAGTAGCCTACTATGTATAGTACACACACTATTAGTTACCTGCTACTCAGTATCCCAATCATGACACCCCTTCACTAACTGAAAGCACTACTTTCGACTAATTTTATCCTAATTTTGTCGTTGGAGGAAGTATTTGACATGATTTCGAGTGTGTAGAGCAGTGGCGAGAGGCGAGAGCTGCAAAACATTTTCTATTTTGGTTGAAAAGCTGTGTCAGCAGTATATGAGGCACTTAACAAGCGGCCTATTAGCGAGACTATAGTTAGCGGACAGTGACGTCACTAAGTGATGGGTCGTTCACGTTAATCTTGACGTAACGGGTTTTTGATAACGAACGTTAACTAGTTGATGAAACTATTGAGAAATGATTTCACTTTTTGTGTAGTTGAGAAGTTGATATTGTGGTAATTCATATTGGATGAAAAAGACTAAGAAATTGTCAAAAAACACAGATTTATTGATACTCAGAAAGACTGGTTTCGGTTATTACACCATTGTCAATCTCTGATAAACTGATTGACAATGGTGTAATAACCGAAACCGGTCTTTCTAAGTATCATTAAATCTGGGGTTTTTTGACAAATTCTTAGTCTTTTTCATTCAAAAATAAATGATTCCCCTGTCACAAAGAAATAGCTTCAAACTAGTTAGGTTAGCAATGGTATTGCTATCCTTCTCTATCATTCAACAATCGGATAGCGCTATCTCTTCTCGCTTTGCTCTGTTGCCAGATCGTCTTTTAACAATGTAGAAGTAATAATTAGTCAACAAGATATATTATCAATAATATTCATTATGAAAATATTAAAAATATAATTTCGTGCTTAATAAAATAATACGTGGGACCGAGCTTCGCTCTGGAGAAAAAAGCATGAAAAAATATTACGAAAGAAGAAATTATAATATATAATTTATAGTTCATAACAGAAATGTTCTATCCAAGCACAGTAAATTGAGATCAATTCACAGAGGAATGCAAACATTTCTTTCACGAAGGCCCGGTTGCACAAAAGCCGGTTAAATTTCAATCCTAATTATTTCACGTGAACAAAATAGAGAGGACCATTTAAAAAAGATCGCTTATCACTGGAATTAATCAGGATTGAAATTTAACCGGCTTTTGTGCAACCGGCTCTAAGTACCTGATTGAATGATTACAAAATTTCAACAGCTGAGTCATAATTAAATCTCAGTCCCACACATATGCACACACTCACTCACTTCAATCATCAACAGACGACGTAATTATCATCAGTTTTTCCAAGGATGAATAATTATTATCCTTTTCATGTCCTTCAGCGAGTTTTTCGATGGATGAGACCTAGTGCAATCGAATTATTATATCATAAACATACTATGTTCAAAATTTTGCAAAAATCGTTACAGCCGTTTTCGAGATCCGTTGGACATACATAACCAGATAACCAGATAACTAGATAACCATAATTATAACCATATACAGAAATTGGTCGCTTAATATAATAGGATGACTGATTATCTTAAACGAGGATGAACAGTTCATATTACATCAATAAACCTGTATCAGCTACCGTCTATGGAAGGCATTGATAAGACAGAGGATCGCCAACGTTGTTCTCCTTTCTTTCTTCACTGCCATTATAACGTGGGCCTTACTGTAGGCTATTGTCAACTGCAATTTGAATGAGAGTAACTTCTTGGGATGGAAATCTGTTAAATTAATGATGATGGAAGACAGTTAATTCAACTGGCTCAATTGATCCAATTAGTTGATATAATCATAGAGAAACAATAGCGTCAGTAGATATCCCATGGTATAAGGCGTTTATGTCACAACTTTTACTGTTATCTCAAGCCCATAGTAAACATAGTTCTTTCCCGTGATGCTGTGTGACGCAGATAGTCTCTCATATTGTGCCGTTCATACACTCTCACCCCAACAAAACATTAAAAATCAACAGTAATCGACAATAATCGACTTCAGATAACAGTAAAAGTTGCGACATAAGCGCCCTATACCATGGGATATCTACTTACACTATTGTTTCTCTATGATATAATGGAGTTGATTTGAGTTGATAATCAACTGGCTAATGAGTTGATACAGGTTGATGGAGTTGATTTAACTGGTTGATTCAACGCCCACTTTCAACATGTTGTAATGTGACATGACATGTTTTGAGAGTGTAAATGCGACGTGTTAATGCAGAAATAGGCCTGATCTGATTATCATCAATCACTACGCTGCGATGTGAAGTCAGGGAGCGCAGCGTAGAGTAGAGAGCAGCGTGATTAGGCCAATTTCACTTGTTAGTTAGTTAACTTTACGTGGGGTGTGCAAATAGATTGTCATCGTGTGATGTTTCGTGGAACAAGGGGGAAAAGAGCTTTAGAAGAGAGAGAAAGAGAATGGAAGGAAGAGCTAGAGAGAGTGAGAAAGAGATAAGGAGGATGGAAGATTACAGAGTTACAATGGAGAGAAATAAAGAGTATAAAAAAATATTGAGATATGATTGGCTTCCTTTATTCATGTAGTTTACTGGCAAATATTCTTATATTGGTTTCCATTATCAAAAATATGGATCACTAATCAATATGTATTGAGTGTATAAACTGAGTCTATTAAGTCAAATAATAACTATTGATCGATTTTAGAATCAAGATAACTGGTAGTTCTGTGAAAAGTAGACCTCACGCAGCTTTCTCATCTACAAGTATCTGATGTCACCTGTTTGAAATTTTAACAAACTCAGTTCATGTTTGAATTTGTATTCCATATGATATAATCCATCCAGTTCCGTGATAATCTTTCCATCTGATGAAAATTAATTTTTTACAATCAAAAATATTATAGTTTCTCCAGCATTATTTAGTTCATCTGATTTTAATCACCTATCAAATTAGTTTTATTCAAATGTGAGAATATCGATACTGATGGCAGGCATAATAATACCATGACTGCAAAACAAAATATTGAAACCAAAGGACCTTAAAAATGCATAACTCTTCAAGGTCTTTGATACTATAGACCTTATAGAAATAGACACGGCTTCTCCAGAACATCTGTGTAATCCACTTGTCAGCTGATTGATTATGAATAATTCTATAGTCTGATGAATCCTATCTTCAGAGTAGATGATATTATAAAAAGCGATATCAGAGTATGGAGGAATTCCTTCTCTTTTTATATTATCCTTAAAATGCAAAATTTCAAAAAACCTTGTCTATACATCGACGCGCAGTTGGAAAAGGAATATTCCCACCAAATCTTACCGAATTCTATCATCGCGTTTGGCCGTAATCGCGTTACATACAGACAGACAAAAGAAGATTCGAGTTAAAACATAGACCTCACTACGCTCGATCAATAAAAGGTATAATATTTTTCTTTATCAACTGGTTCGAGTGTGAATTTTATGAATAATCATTGTAAATTATTGGTATTTCATTTCTAGAGCTACAGAGCTGAAGA